>NC_057807.1:551451543-551455867 GCF_018294505.1 Triticum aestivum
GGGAGGCGGGAGGGAGGGAGGAGGCCGAGATAGCGGCAAATGGATGGGGACAAAGGAGGGAGGAGCATGATGGAGGAGGGGCGTCGGGTGGAGGTGGGGCGACGGGAGGGGAGAGGAGGGTGGGGAGAGGAGGAGGACGGCCAGAGGGAGGGAGAGGAGGGCGGAAAGGGAAGGGGAGGCGGATACGTACCTTGGGGGAGCTGGTGGGTGACGGCGGGCGATGGCGGGCGACGGCGCACGGCGGAGTGGACGAGTGAGAGTGTGAGGGGAGAGTGAGGCCGCGCGCGGATGTGGATAAGATACTCGTAGTAGTAGCGTTGGTCCGTAAACAACGCTACTGCTACGATAATTAGCAGTAACATTTTTTGCTGAACCAGCGCCACTACTAAGGCTATGATCATTAGCATGTAAAAAAGGCATCAAATTAAAAAAAGCATTGGTCATCATTGATCTTTTTGTGTAGAATCTAAATTGTTAGTATGAATCTTCGCCTATATAGGTACATGCAAAGATTCATATTGCCACAGATCCTACACATAGAGTACAATGAAGACTAAATGGTTGTGCTAGTTTGACAAGCACCATATTTAAGGTGGTAAACATTCTGTTCGCGGAGCGAGGTGGGACTAAACTTTGGTCTTAGGAGGGGACTGAATTTAGCAGTAGTGCTGGTTGGAGGAAAGCGCTATTGCTATGAATAATAGCAGTAGCGCTTGCTACGTGTGAGCGCTACTAGTATACCTGGCCTGCCTGCAACGGTCTGGGAATTATAGTAGTAGCGTGTTTTACAAATACAGCGCTACCGCTATATGCATAGTAGCAGCGCTCTTCGTGCCCGCACCCTACTGCTATTTAGTAGCAACGCTTCCTTATAAAAAGCGGTACTAGTGAGCTCCTATGTATATAGCATTTCCCTAGTAGTGATGGGCCAACCGTTCTGGGGTTGACATCCCCGGTAGGAATGGGCCTCCCTCACAACGCCCATCTCTTGGTCGATTTGGAAATAGACAAACGCTCGAGTTTTCCTTGACCATATATAAGAACCCACCAACCCACCCACCCCCACGCGCCACATTTTGCACTAACATCTAAGAACTTGTTATTCATTGTCTGATCCTCCGCTCCCACATTACGCTTATAGTCAACCGCTTCCTTCTACGATAGTCACATACGTCGACCCAAATCCAACTGTACTACATACATATATAGAGAGGTGTCTTCGGTACACCCCCTATAGAACGTTTACAATTTTCAATGCAGATGAAAGGCTGGGATTCAAGCTTACTCCTTCAATTGAAAAGGGTATAACAGTCTTTTCACTAATCTAATCAATCTAATTACTAACCTAATGGATATAATTAGTAAAAAAATCCTTTGTCAAAATTTCCGTGCTCCAGCCGCGACATACCTCCGTGTCTTGTTTATCCCAGATTAGTGACGAGACTTTCTGTTGTCTTCTCTAGCCAGGCGAATAGCAGTTAGCCCATCACACACTTGGGCTGGTGTCGTACACGAGTCCCTTGGGCATCCAGGCAGAGCCATCTCTCCGACTGGCGGCATAGTCGGGGCACAAGACGAACTCCCATGGCGTATGCATGGTAGATCACCCGACCGTTGTTGCCGACGAGTTGACGAGGGTGCGTGTCCTTGAGTGGAATTAGAAGTACATGCGGGAACAACTGCATTGACTCGTACAAGGCCCACACATCGGGCTTGCTTTAGACTAGTGCATGCATGCTAGAGAATCCTGATTAGCGCTAAACAATGACGATAATACCCTTTTTGAATTTGCTGAGATCCGGAATTTTTTTTAGGGAGGTGTACCGAAACTCATTGGTGGAGAGGTTTGGTTCAGCATGCCCTTCCCTCAGAACGTAAATTTTCATGATCAATTTGAGGCCTTGCATCGACCTTCTCATTTACCACCACTTGGCCCATCTGGAAAGCAAGCACAAAAATACTGACTGGCCCAAGATGACAAAACAGCTTCTAGCCATCCATCCCATATACAAGTAGCAGGCAAGGCCGCAAAGACCAATGCACTATGACACTCGCACTTGAAGCTCCCGTTGCCTCTCAAACCTACCTAGTGTAGAAAGCCGGTTCTGTTAAGAAAACGAGACTAACATATGTAATCGTTGAGACATCAATGTTGGCTCAAGGTGAGCTATATATCTCGTGTTTGTGGCAATGAGAAAAGCGCTTGCTCTCGTCTGTGTTAAATAGGAGTGGAATTGATTGGCTGTCATCAAGCAACATGTACCCTTGGTAATACTATGTCCGGTACTTTTGAAGTAAATTCACCGATATTTTGTTGGCACTCGTGGTATCCTATATGTACACTGTACTTCCGAGACAAAACCACAGTATACCAACAGTAGTTGTGGCCATCTCATCATACATGCTCCATCAATTGGCTACACACACCCCTAGGTGCCCTCTCAATTAGTCGATGAACACAACACAACTTCTCCATTTCATCTCCTCTCCCTTCTCATGGACCCATCTTCTTCGGGCATGTTTTGAATAACTGTCCGTGAACTCTGCCCCCCTCTTCCGGCCCCCTTCTCCCTCGTAAGACCGTCGGATCCACCGCCTTGTGCCCTCGTTATAGTTATTTAGTTTTAGCCAGCTGCTCAGCCACAATATTAGCTACTCATCGCCGCAGTAGCAACCGCCGACCATGTATGCCAACCCTGATCCAACCGCACATCGGTACACACCGGCAATAGCTCTGGTCCATAACCCTCCCCTCGATTAGAGTACCACGTTCATGAAATGTGCAACACAGTTGGCCTCCCTATTACAGAAGATAAATTTTACTGTGTTGAAAGATGAAGCATGGACACAAATATCCTCATAAAATGGAGGGGCAGCCTGTCGAAGAGAAATCTCCCGCCTAGAGGGTTCCAATAACTTGCAAACAATATGATTGAATAATGATACGGTGAGGATCCAAGTCATTTGCCAACTCAACTCCTCTCGTAGCGGCCATTGCTTGTGATGTAGCTGCATCAAATGCATATAATATAGGTTCAATGCAGGCAGCCAGAAATTTTCCTGCGTCGTCTTAATCAACTTTCTAAGGCGGAATTCACATCACAAGTTGCATCAACATTTATCATAACGAAACTCTCCAACGATGCTCACATGACGTAATTCTATGCTAGCACACAAACTAGCATGTGTAATTTGTAGTTAATCTAAATATAGGTAATTTATATAAATTAGCATGTAATAGCAGTTTTTTTTAGAAAAAGAGGAATACCCCCGGCCTCTGCATCTGGACGATGCATACGGCCACTTTATTGATTATTAACACAAGACTTTACAAGTCGTACAACAGTAAGACCAAAGCCACCATCTTCGCAACCTCTGTCGCTACTCTTATCTAACTGATGAAGGGGCGCTGATGGTCTGGGCCTAATACCAAACAGACCTCACAGCCAAACCTAACATCTGAGACCTGAGGTCCCAACCAGGACTCCTTCCGGGTATGGGCACCCACCAGTCCGGCGTGCTCGTCAACCAGGCCCCCTGCCGGGTATGAGGCCGCCGCAGCCACGTACCATCAATCCATCTTCAGAGCTGAACTGTTGCATGAACCGTGCCAGGCCTCACTGCCATCGACGCCACCACGACGCCAGACAGCGCCACCATCCTGCACTCGTCCATCATCACACGCCCACCGGTGAGACCCCCGCTGCTCCATGCCGCTGAGACCCGCCGTTGTCGACGTGCCAGATGCCACGCCGCTCCTCCTCTTGTCCCCTCCAGCCAACACTTGCTCCAAAACGATGCCCTCAGGAGGGAGAACGACATCGAAACGTCGCCATCGTCCGATCCGGTAGATCCAGATCAAGGGTTTCCCCTGGAGCCTTTCGATCAGGTTGACGTGACCTACAACGACGATGCCTCGAGAAGGGAACGACGTCCGAGACGCCGTCATCGTCCGCCATGACCGCAGTCAGACGCGATTTTCACCGGAGGCCACGGCGTCCCGATCTCGCGGTTGGCTGGAACGGAGCCCTCCGCCGAACCGGTGACGTTGACGCCGATCCGATCCCACCGCCGTGCGACGCCCCGATGGAGAACCCGATCTAGATCGAGGACGACCTCGACCGAAACTCTGCCACCAGCACCGCCACACCGCGCCACCTCCTCCTAGCCCAGTCGCCGCCGGATCCAGCCGTCCCCACCTCCAGGAGACCAGCCGGACGAGGCGCCCCTTGTCCCCGATCTGACGGCCCGCGCCGCCGCCACGAGGGCCAGAGGAAGGAGGGACTGCCCCGCCGACGCCCGCGCCGCGCGGGCTTCGCCCGGC
>NC_057807.1:551456108-551457736 GCF_018294505.1 Triticum aestivum
CGAGGGGGAGGCGACGCTGGGGAGGCGGCGGAGGCGGCGGCCGATCGATCTCCCGAGGCGCGCGCGCGGAGCGCGCCGCGGGAGCGGGAGGTGCGGGAGTTGGCCTAATAAAAAATTATGTGCGATGCTACATAACTGCAATTTTGTATACGGTACCTTAGGTATACGTGTGAATACACCGCCATGTATAAGATGTCTGACATATCGACACATTGGCCGTCGCAACAATGCCATTGCTGGGCATCGGGCGCACAATGAAGGATCTAAAGCCTCAAACACGAAAACTGACTTATCTTTTTGGTGTTTGGCACCCCTTTTCTCTTCATGACTGCTTTGAATCTCAGAGTTAGCACCATGGATCACACGATAAAAAAAAACCTGACATATAACTTTGGTCCTATTCGCGGCCTTTAGTGGATCACAACGCGCTGCCCGCTCCATCGTCTGCTCCGCGGCTCGCTTGCTGGGCTAGGCCTATGCAAGCAAGCAGCGGGCGCTGCATTCGCTAACGCGCGCTAAAGGCGCCAAGGAGGGGGTCTCATGGATGAGTACCAATCGAGATAACCATCTGGGACTCCTCACATCGTGTGCAAGATACTTCTTTTCTTTCTCCTTTTGTTTTGTACTTTTGTTTCAGAACGCTAAATAGAACGACTATGGCTTTCCTTTTTCTTGCAG
The DNA here is from genome assembly GCF_018294505.1 of Triticum aestivum. NCBI lineage: Eukaryota > Viridiplantae > Streptophyta > Magnoliopsida > Poales > Poaceae > Triticum > Triticum aestivum. Next base: position 551,456,787 of record NC_057807.1, read on the forward strand.
TTTTTGTGGCCGATTTTTACTCTATTTTTTTGTTTTTTCTTTCCCTTTCTTTTTTCCTTTTTGTTATTTCTTTTTTTCCCTATTCTGTTTTTTAACGCATAAATTTTTGAAAAATTAGAAAAAAAATCAAATTTATGAATCTTTTTTCATTTTCACTACCTATTTTTCAAATTTACAAACTTTTTTCAAGTTCACAAAGTTTTTCCCTTTTTAAGAAAACTTCACAATTTTCAAAAAAATTCATTGAATTTTAAAAATGCTCGTCAAGTTTTGAAAAAAGGGATTCAATTTGAAAAAATTCATCCATTTTGAAAAAAAGTTCAATGAATTTGGAAAAAAGTTCACGATTTTGAAGAAAGTATGTCAATTATAAAAAGTTCATCAATTTGGAAAATAAAGTCGATCAATTATTAAAAAGTTCAAAGTTTTGTAAATAAGTTTGTGTATTCGGAAAAGGATCATGAATTTTAAAGACAATTAGTTAAAAATTTAAATTTCATGTTTTTTTTTGAATTCATGAACTTTTTTTAATACATGAACTTTTTTCGATTTTGTGAACTTTTTCTCAATAGGCGAACTTTTTTTTTCATGTTTGTGAACTTTTGTTTGAAATCTGTGAACTTTCAAATGTTGTCGGCATTTAAAAAAGCATATTTTCTAAAATGTTTTCAAGTAATTCAAAAATCTAAGCGATTAAGTAATCGTACAATATGTTTTGCAATAAATAGCGTGGGTACAGTTGTTCTTAACCAATTCACAGTGCAATTAGTCACTATTGCAAAGTAGCTCTAGTCGTTACTCAAACTTGTGCATGAATGTAACGGCGTGAGTTCGATTTCTCAAAGAGTCCACTTTTTGGGGGGATTTTTGCACTATAAATACAAGTCGCGTGCTCTGCGCGATCGTGGATCACCCTAGCAGCAGTGACGGAGACAGGGGGACCAGCAGGG
>NC_057807.1:551458269-551480165 GCF_018294505.1 Triticum aestivum
ATCTATTCGATGTTTTCTCGATCGATAGGATAGGGGGTAGGCCCCTGCTCGCCCCTGTCTCCGCCACTGGGGGGAATCATGGCTACCTTTATTGCTCCTTAGATAATTATTACGTCGTCAATGAGATACGAAACAATAAAACTAGGAGGGTCATCAACCCACACATGGTTACCAGACTTAGACTCTTTTTGCTAAACAATGTGCAACACAATTGGCATCCCTATTATAGAAGATAAATTTCACTGTGTTGAAAGATGAATTTTGGACAAAACATTATCATAAAATGAAGGGGCAAACCGTCAGAAGAAAATCCTCCTGCCTGGAGGGTTTCAATAACTTGTAAACAATCTGATTGAATAATGATGCGGTGAAGACCCAATTCATTTGCCAATTCAACTCCTCTCATAACGGCCATTGCTTGTCTTGTAGCTGATCAACTGCATATAATATAGGTTCATTGTAGCCAGCCAAAAATCTTCATGCATCGTCCCTTAAAACCTTGCGAGGCAGAATTCACAACGAAATCTGCATCAACATTAATCATAACGAAACGCTCTGTGCATGCTCAGTTGGCCCCATACACCCCCCTCGTGTGCAGTCAACAAGGCCTACCAATTAGTATGCACTTTTCATCCGTGAGGTGTAAGTAGGACTAACTTGATACAAATATTAAGGGGAGAAAGCTCGTTTGTGAATCTTTGAAAAACTTTTATGCTTCCCAAAATGCCATTTTAATGAAAGCTCCCAGGTTTCCTCTAGCAAGAAATAGTATACTTTTATTTTTGTTGGTACTATATACTCTTCTTTTTACTCGCCCACAACTGTAAATAATAAAAAGTAGTTGAACATGCATTGATTTAATTTAAAAATGTCTTTGTGTCTGCAAATCACTAATTGTTCATTGAACACAAACAAACTTTCAGACAAAAAAACTAAACTGGACAACTAATCATTTCCTATGCAGTACTCAAAGTACTTTACAATCCTAGGCCAGGTTGCGTCGGAGTCGATGTGTCATTTTTCTTTGACGAAACAAGCTCACCAACACAAGTGGTAGTACAAAGAGTGGCATTGACGCCACACTGCACTCACACATGCAAGTTCCTGTTGCCTCTCAAGCCCACTTAGTGCAGGAAGGCGGTTCTGCTAAGCAAACGAGACTAGCATATGTAAGCAATGAGAAAAGGAATGTTCCCTCAAGGTGAGGTGCGTGGTGTTGTGGCAACGAGAGAAGGGCTCGCTCTCGCCTGTCTTAAATAGTACCCTTGGTACTACCCGTGGTGTTGTGGAACCGATTGACTAGTACCAAGGAACGTGTACCCTTGGTAGTACTATGTTTGGTACATTTTTTGAAGTAAATTCATTGATATTTGGTAAGCAATCGTGGCGTCGTACATGTACACTCAGTTTTTTAAACCAAACCCTAATGCACCTACCTACCCCCACACGGTTACTATTGTCCTTGTCACCGCACATCGGTACATGGAGATACACCGGCGACGGCTCCGATCCATCACCCATCCCCTGGACCGGAACACCAGTGTGGACCGAGACTTTTGGTATCAAAGCAAATCAAGTTCACCAAGCAAGCAAAGGAAGTGTCAAAAGAAGAGTCCACCAACACCAAGCAAGGGAAGGTTATTGACCTTTGGGGGAGTACACCCCTAGCCGGCCGGCCCATCCGAGAAAGAAGGCGAGGGAGCAGCGCTCGTGGCCCACGACGTCCACACCATCCATCCAGCCGTACCCTACCTACCTCTCGCGGTGGCTCGACACGCGTGCGCGCGGCGAAGCGTCTCAGCCGTCTCCTCCCCTCCCCTGCTCCGCCCTGCCCTGCTGCGGCGGAAAACCCCCCGCAGATTGGGATTGGTAGGTGCCCAGCCACGAACAACGCTCTCCATTGCCGAGCCGGAGACGATTTCTTTCTTTCTTTCTCTCGGCGGAGGCGGAGATAGATAGACGAGATAAATACCCCCGACCCCGAACCGAATCGCAGCCGTACCCAATCCACTCCAATCCGAGAGCGGCTGCCATCCATCCCTACTCCTCCGCTTAATAAATCCCAATCGCATCGCCATCAAATCCAATCCAATTAACCCGCCGCTTCCGCTTCTCTCCCAAGAAACGAGAAACAAGATCGACGCGCCGTCGACGCACCACACGAATCGACAAGCAAGCACCGCCGCCGCCCCACAAACCGCCGGCGCACGCACGTATGTTCGCTGCCTCTTCTTCTTCCCCTCCCCTGCTGCTACCGTGCTTGTAGTTCATCCAGCCGTGCCGGCCTCCGGTCGGCCGTGCTCTGTTTTTTTGCTTTTTGGAAGAACAGGATAGGGCTGCCGCGCTAGTTTTTCGCCGCCCGGTTCCACCGGCCAGTCAAATTTGGATCCACGCGCGGTCGCCTCCCCACTAATTTAAGCCTTTTTTTTTTCGATTTCGATCTGTATTTTCATGGGCGGGCGGGAGGCCTGGGGTAAGAACAACCTGAAAACAACAAAGGTGATTTCGCCTAAGAATCGACGTCGACGAATCATATCAAATCTGCCGTCTTTTTCAAGACTACGCCACCACTGTTCTTGGCCGCTTTCTTTTTCGCCTGCTCTTTTTATCTTTATTATACCGCAAAAAAATGCCAGACTGAGATGAGATGCGTCCTTCCCATGGACCACAACCTCTGCCTTTTTGCCTTTCTTTTGGGGGTTTCCTCTGCCTATTAGCTCACTTCCCGCCTCATTTGGAATCAAATGTGCGCTTTATTGAATCTGGCACTGTTGTTTCTCTAACCAAACCCATGATTTATGTTAAAGGTTTATTTATCTCTGATCTGATGGATTTTTCCTGTGCAGGATGAGGTTCCAGGGCCCTAGGTGTTCGTTCCGGGAGGACGCCACGGACATGGCGGGCGCCATCTTCATGTCCAACAGCGAGACGAGGGATCACTGCTTCAACACCGGCGTCTTCGGGCTACCGCCAGAGTACGGGCCCTTTGTGGCCAATGTCAAGCAGGGGATGCCCCTGTTCCTCTTTGACTACACATTCCGTAAGCTTTACGGTGTCTTCGAGGCCGCCTCCGACTGCGGCATGGATATTAGCAGGACCGCGTTCCGGTCCACCGGCCGCACGTACCCCGCACAGGTAATCCGCGCTTGTCATACTCCTCTTGATTATATTGACCATAATTTTTATGGTTCTGTTATGCTACAGCCTTGGGCTTGGGAAACACGAGTAGCTAGTGACTGAATCATCTCTGAAGTGTGAATTGCAATGACCCTTGTTTGCCTCCTGATTATTAATCCAGTATAATATGCTAGTGTTAAACCCTTGGGCTTAGAAAACCCCAACAAGTAGTGAATGAATGATCTATGAACTGCAATTGCCAGTGCCATGTTTCTTGACCATTGATGATCATAATATGGTTATGTTATGTTACACCATTGGGTTCAGAGAACTCGAGAAAGTATTAGTTGAATGATCTGTAAATTGCAATTGTCCTTTTCTTTGGTTCACATAAACATTCTAAAGGGTCCACATAAAGATTCTAAAGGCTCATCTACAACTGTATTTAAGAGTTGGTGGGATTATGTATTCTGAAGTATTGTTGAAAATCAGCATTCATCTACTACTAGCCACTTATAATGGGGAATATGGTGTAAAAGGTTATGGTGAACTGTCTGAGATTTAGTTGTGACGAGATGTTGCTTTCCTTGTATTGCTGAGTGCCATTTACTGATTAACGATAATAACTCTTAATTTGGTTTTGAGCTGTTGTTTCCCCTAGGTTTGCTTCAATATTGTTTGGAAGTGCAGACCGCTCACTGAAGATGAATTTTTTCCTGCCATTGAAGAGAACTACTATATCTCAAAGAAGTTCTACTTCGACCTTTCCTACCAGCAGGTTTGCTAAAAAAACTTGATACTTCGAGTTCGTGGACCTTCTGTTTGCAAGGTTATATAATGTGGAGGTTCTTCCATTTGCAGGTCGTCCAGCTATATGGCTTATTTGACAAAAAGAGGGTAGAGCACCCTATTTGCAATTATTCAACAAGTGCTAATCTGGAAAAGGAGCACTCAAGCAGAAGGAGATCAGACAAAAGGAGCTTGACTCCAAATAGTCCTCCTTTTTCTGCTGATCGTTCCCACACTTTGATACCCTCGAGTACCCCAAAGATCTCAACTGTCGAAACAAACTGCTCTGCTTCTACAAGCATGCATCTAATTGTACCACCTACTTTTGAGACACAGCCAAGTGTGTCGATGCCCTTGGTAACTAAACCTTTTGGGGTCCAGACTGCTCCCATCCACAGCAACCAAATAAAACTACCTTATCATAGTCAAGAACATCTCCGAGATGTTTCAGCAATAGATGGCACTTCAACTCAGGTGTCTGCTCCTTACTCTCAGACAGCTAGATACCACAAAGATCAGTTTGTGGCAAATCAGTCATACCCATCATCTGATGATTATCCGCACAATAGCTTGTCTTCTGGGTGCATGACACAAGGCCCAACTGATGGAGTTAGGTTGTCAGTAAAGCAGTCATATGGAGGTAGTAGCTTGTCATGTTCTCGGTATTTAACTCAGGCTCCAACTGGTGATGAAAGAAGCTATTTGACCTCAACTCTGTATTTCCCATCATATAATGATTCATCTCTGGCAAGTCCGCAACACAATGCTCACTGGAAGGATGACTACGACATTAACTGTGACCAATGCAGAGAGATGTATGCATCTGAGCAACTGCATTTGAACAGAGGAAAATCTGTTACACCTCCAGAATCAACTCAGCTAGGTATTCCGGCTTACCCTGAAGCTCCTGAAGTATCAGCAATCATTCAACATAAAGAAAGCTTTACTGGCTACATACCAATCCATGATTGCCCTGAGGACTTGGAAAAAGAACAGCAGAGACGCGATTTTAATCGGGATGGTTCAGTCTCATCAGGTTCTGGACATGAAACATTAGCCTACATTTCAGATCGACCATATACTGATCATGATGTTGGAGCTGAAAGTAACATGGCAGTTCCTAGTCAGTGTCCACAAAAGAACGTGTTTTCTCGCTTATCAGTGAAGCCACAACTACCTCCCCAAGAAATTACTGGCCCTTCAATGAACCAACTGCTCTATTTACTTTCTCAGAGAACAAAACAGTGGAGCAACAAGAGTATAAGTCCTAGAGAAGATGTTTGTAAACAGCTGGTCCGTGAACAGGACATGGACATGCCCTGTCCTCCTGCAGAGCTAAACCTGCCAAGCGGACTAGAAGGAGAAGAATGCGCAGATCCTCCCTTCTTGAACTTCAAGAGGCGCAGCAAAGCGGCTGGGCTGGATACAGATGTAGGACAGGAGGTTAGTGGCAAAAAGAAGAGAAGAAAGCTTGTGCGCCCTTCTTTTGGAGAAAATAACACCACTGGTACTTCTGACCTCCAAGGGAATGCCATAGTTGAAGTGCGCCCTTCACTCGAAGAAAATATAACTACTGGTAATTCTGGAAATGTCCTGCAGGGGAATGCCATTACTGAAAGGAATCAAAGCCCTGCTTCCATAGTTGAAAGGAATCAAAGCTCTGCTTCCATAGTTGGAATGAATCATAGCCCTGCTGCCATACTTGAAAGGAATCAAAGCCCTGCTTCCATAGTTGAAAGGAATCAAAGCCCTGCTGCCATAATTGAAAGGAATCATAGCCCTGTCGAAACTGATGGTAACAAGTTCATCATTGACCTAAATGAACCGGCATCTGCAGAAAGTGAGCTGGCAGAGGATGGTAGCATTGCACCGTGTCCTGTTGCTGCCAACATACAGACAGAGAAATCGTGTGACGTAGATGTCAAAAAGCAAAACTGCTCAAATTCGGCTGAGCTAATCAGCAAACAAGATGTACAGTCTGACAGTGGTGCGCCTACAGAGAAGATTACACTTGATTTGAACATTACAGATCTGAACACAATGGACGAGGTGAAACTGCAGGCGATCCTTGGCTCATCATTGTTGCAAGCACTTGACAAGCTCAGAAACAGCAAGTCCAAGGACGACTCCAACAAGGCTAAATCAAGCCTCTCTGATAAAAATAAAATCAGCCAGGTGAAAATGGAGATGAAATCCGACACGAGCACCAAACATAGGTGCAACTGATAGTGTTAGCAAGACTGCCCCTACTCCAGCTGCTGGATAAGAAGAATCCTCAACGATCCGGTTGTGGAGTGGAGTATACCGACTGTAGGATGTTACAGTAGTAGTAGTATCGTCCTTTTTAGTTTATACAAGGCATATCTACTTTATCTCGAGTCAAACCCTTATAACTTTGACCAAGTTTATATAAAAAATAATATCAACATTTATCTTCTGTACTAGATCAATGTTGATTGTTTTTTCTATAAACTTGGTCGAACTTAAGAGAGTTTGTCTGGAGACAGAGTAGATATGCCCTATAAACTGAAGAGTAGCAGGTAGTATCATACTTATAGGTGAAAGAAAACCTATATTTTGCATGATATTTTGTGTTTTGGAGGAAGAAAGATAGGCAGTCAGTTTGCTGCTCTGTATGACTGTCTGTCTGAGGCAGAACAGTTGTTACCTCTTATTAGTAATGAAATATCCTTTCTGTTAGTGTTGATTTTCATGTGTTGTTTTGTACTCTGGTACTTGGGATCAAACTCATGGGTTTCCTGTTCATGCCCTGTTTTTCACATGAGGCAATGTAACTTGGAAAACTTGGTTGTGCTGGTCAAGGCAAACATCTTGTAGCCAGTTTTCTACTATCATAATGTGGATCAATTTGAAAAGTGTCGTTGACAAATTCAATTGGAAAATTGGCATCAAATCAACAAATAGTGTCACAAAGTGAATGAGAAAATAAACCCAAAATGTAACAGGTGAGGCTAAAATGTTTTTTTTTTTTTGAAAATCTGTTAAGGTTTCAATTCTGAGAACCTGTACTACATAGATATTTGATGAGACCAATCTCCAGGATTAGGCACGTCAGCGTGGTATCGTGAGCTGAAGACGAGGAAATGCCATCGCGGTAGATTGTAACTTGACGCAACACCAAACCAAAGAGCATCACATGCATGGCTGCCATTCCCAAGCACAAATCTGAATTCCCATTCTCACCCAATCCCGTGACGTCCCAAGCACAAATCTGAATTCCCATGATCAGTTCTCTGTATGCCCTCTCTGCCTAGGCCCTAGTTTACCGAAAAAGGCTCTCGCCCCGCTTTATATTATAAAGCCAATGCCCAAGCCAACATCCAACAAGGTTCAAACACACACACAGATAACACACGCACCCGGTCCAGACAAATAAGTACTCCAAGGGTTAATGCTGAGGGCACAGCTCAACAAGCCCTGAAAACACACAAAAAGGCACACACGCCGGGAGAGACACAACATCTAGCCGGGCTCCGGGGGTGGCGGCGGGAGCGGAGGCGCCAAGCGGAAGGCCATCGATCGAAGGTCGGCGAGGAGGGTGCTGATGGCGTCCCGGTCCTGAGGGCGGCTAAGCGGCCGCCAGAGCTGCAAGTAACCACACATTTTAAAGATGGAGTCAGTAACACGCCGAAGAGGCACCTTCTGAATGACAAGCTTATTGCGAACAGTCCACAGCGTCCATGTGAGGACCCCAACGCACAACCATCTAATATGTCTGTAGCGAGGGGGGGAGGCCTGAATTTCCGCAAGCAGGTCAGGGAAGTTGGTGTTGCACCACTGTCCCCCTACCGTTTCGCGGAAACAAGACCAAAGGAACTGTGCCGTGTAGCACGAAAAGAAGATGTGGTTGGCATCCTCTACCGTGCCACACATAGGGCACATCCCATCTCTAGGACCATGGCGCTTAAGGACCTCAACGCCGGACGGAAGGCGGCCGCGGATCCATTGCCAAAGGAAGATCCGAATCTTTAAGGGGAGGCGGATGTCCCAAATCAAACTGAAGGGCTCTGGGGCCGTCGAAGGGGCTATAGCCGAGTAGAGGGATTTGGTGGAGAAGCAGCCGGAGGGTTCCAGACGCCAAGAGATGACGTCCAAGAGTCGGCCACGTCCATAGGGAGGAGGGCGACGTCCTGGAGGAGGGCATCCCAGGCTGCCACGTCAGCAGGACCAAAGGGGCGGCGGAACACGAGGCGCCCTAAGTCAATAAGGGCCGTCTCGACAGAGACCCGAGGGTCAACGACAATGTCGAAGAGCACTGGGAAACGCGCGGCTAGGGGGGTGTCACCAAGCCACCTATCCAGCCAAAACAGGGTCGAGGACCCAGTGCCCACCGAGATGGATGTGCCAATGCGCAGTACAGGCAACAGCTGGACGACGGCCTGCCAAAACTGGGAGCCGCCTGAGCGTTGGCAGAATGCGAGAGGCTGCCCACGCAAGTACTTGTTCTGGATGATAGTAAGCCAGAGACCTCCATCCCCATTGGCAATGCGCCAGAGCCAACGGGTCAAGAGGGCGATGTTCATGCGCCGGGAGGATAAAATCCCTAGACCACCTTGGTCCTTGGGTTTGCAAATATCTGGCCAGCTGACCATGTGGTATTTCTGCTTACCCTCCTCCCCAGCCCAGAAGAATCTAGACTGGTATTTGGCGACCTCCTGATGAAGGGTTTCATGAAGGCTATAAAAGCTCATGAGGAACCAAAGGAGGCTAGCAAGCGAAGAGTTGATAAGGATCACGCGAGCCGCCTTTGACAGCCAGCGCCCTTTCCAGGGCTCAACACGATGCTGCATACGGGTCATCGTGGGGCGAAGATCCGCCACGGTGAGGCGTGAGTCACTAATGGGGATCCCCAGATAGGTCGTGGGGAAAGAGCCCAGCCGACAATTTAGGTGGTCAGCAATAGCCTGTGCGTCCTCTAAGGGGTAGCCGAGTACCATCACTTCGCTCTTATCAAAGTTGATGGTGAGTCCCGACATTTGTTGGAAGCACAAGAGGAGGAACTTCAGGTTAGAGATCTCAAGGGCGGATCCCTCTACCATTATAATGGTATCATCCGCATATTGGAGAAGGGAGACTCCTCCCCCTCCAACTAGGTGGGGGACAAGGCCACGGATATGTCCCGCAGCCTTGGCCTTATCCAAGATGGAGGCCAGGGCATCCACCACCATGTTGAACAAGAACGGCGAGAAGGGGTCCCCCTGACGGACCCCGCAAAGGGTGGGGAAGTAGGGCCCAATGTCACCGTTGATGTTCACCGCGGTCCGACCACAAGAGACAAGCTGCATGACACGGGTCATCCAACGGTCGTCGAAGCCCTTGCGGAGCAATACTTCCCGCAGGAATGGCCAGTGCACCTGTTGGAAATATGCCCTAGAGGCAATAATAAAAGTATTATTATATTTCATTGTTCATGATAATTGTCTTTTATTCATGCTATAACTGTATTATCCGGAAATTATAATACACGTGTGAATACATAGACCTCAATATGTCCCTAGTGAGCCTCTAGTTGACTAGCTCGTTGTGATCAACAGATAGTCATGGTTTCCTGGCTATGGACATTGGATGTCGTTGATAACGGGATCACATCATTAGGAGAATGATGTGATGGACAAGACCCAATCCTAAGCATAGCACAAAGGCCGGTTAGTTCGTTTGCTAGAGCTTTTCCAATGTCAAGTATCTCTTCCTAAGACCATGAGATCGTGTAACTCCCGGATACCGTAGGAGTGCTTTGGGTGTACCAAACGTCACAACGTAACTGGGTGACTATAAAGGTGCATTACAGGTATCTCCGAAAGTGTCTGTTGGGTTGACACGGATCGAGACTGGGATTTGTCACTCCGTGTTACGGAGAGGTATCACTGGGCCCACTCGGTGGTGCATCATCATAATGAGCTCAAGGTGGCCAAGTGTCTGGTCACGGGATCATGCATTACGGTACGAGTAAAGTGACTTGCCGGTAACGAGACTGAACGAGGTATTGGGATACCGACGATCGAGTCTCGGGCAAGTAACATACCGTCTGACAAAGGGAATAGTATACAGGGTTGCTTGAACCCTTGACATCGTGGTTCATCCGATGACAACATCGAGGAGCATGTGGGAGCCAACATGGGTATCCAGATCCCGCTGTTGGTTATTGACCTGAGAGCATCTCGGTCATGTCTGCATGTCTCCCGAACCCGTAGGGTCTACACACTTAAGGTTCGGTGACGCTAGGGTTATTAGGAAGACTTGTATGTGATTATCGAATGTTGTTCGGAGTCCCGGATGAGATCCCGGACGTCACGAGGAGTTCCGGAATGGTCCGGAGGTAAAGATTTATATATGGAAAGTTGTTAAACAGACTCCGGAAAGTTTCGGGGGCATACCGGTATTGTACCGGGGCCACCGGAAGGGTTCCTGGGGTCCACCGGGAGGGGCCACCCCTCCCGGGGTGGCCACATGGGCTGTGTGGGAGAGGGAGCCAGCCCCTGGTGGGCTGGGCGCGCCTCCCCACCTAGGCCCATGCGGCTAAGGCATGGGAGGGGGAAACCCTAAAGGGGGCGCCCCCCTAGCTTGGGGGGCAAGCCTCCCCTCTTTCCCCTCTCCCTTTGGCCGCCGCCCCCCTCTAGGGTTTCACCTAGAGGGCCGCCCCCCCCTTGCCCCTTCCCCTATAAATAGAGGGGTGAGGGGAGGGCAGCCGCACCACAAGCCAAGGCGCAGCCCCTCCCCTCCCCAACACCTCTCCTCCTCCGTACGTGCTTGGCGAAGCCCTGTCGGAGTACTGCTGCACCAACAACACCACGCCATCGTGCTGCCGTGGAGCTGTCTTCCTCAACCTCTCCTTCCTCCTTGCTGGATCAAGACGGAGGAGACGTCGCCCGTATCGTACGTGTGTTGAACGCGGAGGTGCTGTCCGTTCAGCACTTGGTCATCGGTGATCTGAATCACGGCGAGTACGACTCCTTCAACCCCGTTCTCATGAACACTTCTGCTTAGCGATCTACAAGGGTATGTAGATGCAAACTCTCTCCCTTGACTCGTTGCTTAGATGAACTCATAGATGGATCTTGGTGAAACCGTAGGAAAAATTTTAATTTTCTGCAACATTCCCCAACAGTGGCATCATGAGCTAGGTCTATGCGTAGTTCTCTTTGCACGAGTAGAACACAATTTTGTTGTGGGCGTAGATCTTGTCAACTTGCTTGCCGCTACTAGTCTTATCTTGCTTCAGCGGTATTGTGGGATGAAGCGGCCCGGACCAACCTTACACGTACGCTTACGTGAGACCGGTTCCACCGACTAACATGCACTAGTTGCATAAGGTGGCTGGCGGGTGTCTGTCTCTCCCACTTTAGTTGAAGTGGATTCGATGAAAAGGGTCCTTATGAAGGGTAAATAGAAGTTGACAAGATCACGTTGTGGTTATTCATAGGTAAGAAAACGTTCTTGCTAGAACCCAATTGCAGCCACGTAAAAGATGCAACAAACATTAGAGGACGTCTAACTTGTTTTTGCAGCAATTGTCATGTGATGTGATATGGCCAGAAGTTGTGATGAATGATGAATTATATATTGTGATGTATGAGATCATGTTCTTGTAATAGGAATCACGACTTGCATGTCGATGAGTATGACAACCGACAGGAGCCATAGGAGTTGTCTTTATTTTGTATGACCTGCGTGTCATTGAAGAACGCCATGTAAACTACTTTACTTTATTGCTAAACGCGTTAGTCATAGAAGTAGAAGTAGTCGTTGGCGTGACAACTTCATGAAGACACGATGATGGAGATCATGGTGTCATGCCGGTGACAAGATGATCATGGAGCCCCGAAGATGAAGATCAAAGGAGCTATATGATATTGGCCATATCATGTCACTACTTTATATAATTGCATGTGATGTTTATTATGTTTATGCATCTTGTTTACTTAGAACGACGGTAGTAAATAAGATGATCCCTTATAACAATTTCAAGAAAGTGTTCCCCCTAACTGTGCACAATTGCTAAAGTTCGTCGTTTCGAAGCACCACGTGATGATCGGGTGTGATAGATCCTTACGTTCACATACAACGGGTGTAAGACAGTTTTACACATGCAAAAAACACTTAGGGTTAACTTGATGAGCCTAGCATGTACAGACATGGCCTCGGAACACGGAGACCGAAAGGTCGAACACGAGTCGTATGGAAGATATGATCAACATGAGAATGTTCACCGACGATGACTAGTCCGTCTCACGTGATGATCGGACATGGTCTAGTCGACTCGGATCATGTAACACTTAGATGACTAGAGGGATGTCTAATCTAAGTGGGAGTTCATTAAAATAATTTGATTGGATGAACTTAATTATCATGAACTTAGTCTAAAACCTTTTGCATAATATGTCTTGTAGATCAAATGGCCAACGCTCATGTCAACATGAACTTCAACGCGTTCCTAGAGAATACCAAGCTGAAAGATGATGGCAGCAACTATACGGACTGGGTCCGGAACTTGAGGATCATCCTCATAGCTGCCAGGAAACAATATGTCCTAGAAGGACCGCTAGGTGACGCTCCCGTCCCAGAGAACCAAGACATTATGAATGCTTGGCAGTCTCGTGCTGATGATTACTCCCTCGTTCAGTGCGGCATGCTTTACAGCTTAGAACCGGGGCTCCAAAAGCGTTTTGAGCATCACGGAGCATATGAGATGTTCGAAGAGCTGAAACTAGTTTTCCAAGCTCACGCCCGGGTCGAGAGATATGACATCTCCGACAAGTTCTATAGTTGTAAGATGGAGGAAAATAGTTCTGTCAGTGAGCACATACTCAAGGTGTCTGGGTTGCACAACCGTATGACCCAGCTGAATATTAACCTCCCTGATGAGGCAGTCATTGACAGAATCCTCCAGTCGCTCCCACCAAGCTACAAGAGCTTTGTGATGAACTACAATATGCAGGGGATGGTAAAGACCATTCCTGAAGTATTTTCTATGCTGAAGTCAGCAGAGGTTGAAATCAAGAAAGAACATCAAGTGTGGATGGTCAATAAGACCACTAAGTTCAAGAAGGGCAAGGGTAAGAAGAACTTCAAGAAGGACGGCAAGGAGGTTGCCGCGCCTGGTAAGCCAGTTACCGGGAAGAAGTCAAAGAATGGACCCAAACCTGAGACTGAGTGCTTTTATTGCAAGGGGAAGGGTCACTGGAAGCGGAACTGCCCCAAATACTTAGCGGATAAGAAGGCCGGCAACACTAAAGGTATATTCAATATACATGTAATTGATGTGTACCTTACCAGTACTCGTAGTAACTCCTGGGTATTTGATACCGGTGCCGTTGCTCATATTTGTAACTCACAACAGGGGCTGCGGAATAAGCGGAGACTGGCGAAGGACGAGGTGACGATGCGCGTCGGGAATGGTTCCAGAGTCGATGTGATCGCCGTCGGCACGCTACCTCTACATTTACCCACGGGATTAGTTTTGAACCTTAATAATTGTTATTTAGTGCCAAGTTTGAGCATGAACATTGTATCTGGATCTCGTTTAATACGAGATGGCTACTCATTTAAGTCTGAGAATAATGGTTGTTCGATTTATATGAGAGATATGTTTTATGGTCATGCTCCGATGGTCAATGGTTTATTCTTAATGAATCTCGAGCGTAATACTACACATATTCATAGCGTGAATACCAAAAGATGTAAAGTTGATAATGATAGTCCCACATACTTGTGGCACTGCCGCCTTGGTCACATTGGTGTCAAGCGCATGAAGAAGCTCCATGCTGATGGACTTTTAGAGTCTCTCGATTATGAATCATTTGACACATGCGAACCATGCCTCATGGGCAAGATGACCAAGACTCCGTTCTCCGAAACAATGGAGCGAGCAACCAACTTGTTGGAAATCATACATACCGATGTGTGCGGTCCAATGAGTGTTGAGGCTCGCGGAGGATATCGTTATGTTCTCACTCTCACTGATGACTTGAGTAGATATGGGTATGTCTACTTGATGAAACACAAGTCTGAGACCTTTGAAAAGTTCAAAGAATTTCAGAATGAGGTAGAGAATCAACGTGACCGAAAGATAAAATTCCTACGATCGGATCGTGGAGGAGAATACTTAAGTCACGAATTTGATACACACTTAAGAAAATGTGGAATCGTTTCACAACTCACGCCGCCTGGAACACCTCAGCGTAACGGTGTGTCCGAACGTCGTAATCGCACTCTATTGGATATGGTGCGGTCTATGATGTCTCTTACCGATTTACCGCTATCATTTTGGGGATACGCTCTAGAGACAGCTACATTCACTTTAAATAGGGCACCGTCTAAATCCGTTGAGATGACACTGTATGAATTATGGTTTGAGAAGAAACCTAAGCTGTCGTTTCTAAAAGTTTGGGGATGCGATGCTTATGTCAAGAAACTTCAACCTGAAAAGCTCGAACCCAAGTCGGAAAAATGCGTCTTCATAGGATACCCTAAGGAAACCATTGGGTATACCTTCTACTTAAGATCCGAGGGCAAGATCTTTGTTGCCAAGAACGGATCCTTTCTGGAAAAGGAGTTTCTCTCGAAAGGAGTAAGTGGGAGGAAAGTAGAACTCAATGAAGTACTACCTCTTGAAACGGAAAGTAGTGCAGCTCAGGAAAATGTTCCTGTGATGCCTACACCAACTGAAGAGGAAAATAATGATGATCAAGGTACTTCGGATCAAGTTGCTACTGAACTTCGTAGGTCCACAAGGATACGTTCCGCACCAGAGTGGTACGGCAACCCTGTCCTGGAAATCATGTTGTTAGACAACGGTGAACCTTCAAACTATGAAGAAGCTATGGCGGGTCCAGATTCCAACAAATGGCTAGAAGCCATGAAATCCGAGATAGAATCCATGTATGAAAACAAAGTATGGACTTTGACTGACTTGCCCGATGATCGGCGAGCGATAGAAAACAAATGGATTTTTAAGAAGAAGGCGGACGCGGATGGTAATGTTACCATCTATAAAGCTCGACTTGTCGCTAAGGGTTATCAACAAGTTCAAGGGATTGACTACGACGAGACATTCTCTCCCGTAGCGAAGCTGAAGTCCGTCCGAATCATGTTAGCAATTGCCGCATACTATGATTATGAGATATGGCAGATGGACGTCAAAACGGCATTCCTTAACGGACATCTTAAGGAAGAGCTGTATATGATGCAGCCGGAAGGTTTTGTCGATCCTAAGAACGCTAACAAAGTATGCAAGCTCCAGCGATCCATTTATGGGCTGGTGCAAGCATCTCGGAGTTGGAACATTCGCTTTGATGAGATGATCAAAGCGTTTGGGTTTATGCAGACTTATGGAGAAGCCTGCGTTTACAAGAAAGTGAGTGGGAGCTCTGTAGCATTTCTCATATTATATGTAGATGACATACTCCTGATGGGAAATGATATAGAACTTCTGGACAGCATTAAGGCCTACTTGAATAAGTGTTTTTCAATGAAGGACCTTGGAGAAGCTGCTTATATATTAGGCATCAAGATCTATAGAGATAGATCAAGACGCCTCATAGGTCTTTCACAAAGCACATACCTTGATAAGATTTTGAAAAGGTTTAAAATGGATCAGTCCAAGAAAGGGTTCTTGCCTATGTTGCAAGGTGTGAGATTGAGCTCGGCTCAGTCATCGACCACGGCAAAAGATAAAGAAGAGATGAGTGTCATCCCCTATGCTTCAGCCATAGGATCTATTATGTATGCCATGCTGTGTACCAGACCTGATGTAAACCTTGCCGTAAGTTTGGTAGCAAGATACCAAAGTAATCCCGGCAAGGAACACTGGACAGCGGTCAAGAATATCCTGAAGTACCTGAAAAGGACAAAGGACATGTTTCTCGTTTATGGAGGAGATGAAGAGCTCGTCGTAAAGGGTTACGTCGACGCTAGCTTCGACTCAGATCTGGATGACTCTAAGTCACAAACCGGATATGTGTATATGTTGAATGGTGGAGCAGTAAGCTGGTGCAGCTGCAAGCAGAGCGTCGTGGCGGGATCTACATGTGAAGCGGAGTACATGGCAGCCTCGGAGGCAGCGTATGAAGCGATTTGGGTGAAGGAGTTCATCACCGACCTAGGAGTCATACCTAATGCGTCGGGGCCAATCAAACTCTTCTGTGACAACACTGGAGCTATTGCCCTTGCCAAGGAGCCCAGGTTTCACAAGAAGACCAGGCACACCAAGCGTCGTTTCAACTCCATCCGTGAAAATGTTCAAGATGGAGACATAGAAATTTGCAAAGTACATACGGATCTGAATGTCGCAGATCCGTTGCCTAAACCTCTCTCGTGAGCAAAACATGATCAACACCAGAACTCTATGGGTGTTCGATTCATCACAATGTAACTAGATTGGTGACTCTAGTGCAAGTGGGAGACTGTTGGAAATATGCCCTAGAGGCAATAATAAAAGTATTATTATATTTAATTGTTCATGATAATTGTCTTTTATTCATGCTATAACTGTATTATCCGGAAATCATAATACACGTGTGAATACATAGACCTCAATATGTCCCTAGTGAGCCTCTAGTTGACTAGCTCGTTGTGATCAACAGATAGTCATGGTTTCCTGGCTATGGACATTGGATGTCGTTGATAACGGGATCACATCATTAGGAGAATGATGTGATGGACAAGACCCAATCCTAAGCATAGCACAAAGGTCGGTTAGTTCGTTTGCTAGAGCTTTTCCAATGTCAAGTATCTCTTCCTTAGACCATGAGATCGTGTAACTCCCGGATACCGTAGGAGTGCTTTGGGTGTACCAAACGTCACAACGTAACTGGGTGACTATAAAGGTGCATTACAGGTATCTCCGAAAGTGTCTGTTGGGTTGGCACGGATCGAGACTGGGATTTGTCACTCCGTGTTACGGAGAGGTATCACTGGGCCCACTCGGTGGTGCATCATCATAATGAGCTCAAGGTGGCCAAGTGTCTGGTCACGGGATCATGCATTACGGTACAAGTAAAGTGACTTACCGGTAACGAGACTGAACGAGGTATTGGGATACCGACGATCGAGTCTCGGGCAAGTAACATACCGTCTGACAAAGGGAATAGTATACGGGGTTGCTTGAACCCTTGACATCGTGGTTCATCCGATGACAACATTGAGGAGCATGTGGGAGCCAACATGGGTATCCAGATCCCGCTGTTGGTTATTGACCTGAGAGCATCTCGGTCATGTCTGCATGTCTCCCGAACCCGTAGGGTCTACACACTTAAGGTTTGGTGACGCTAGGGTTATTAGGAAGACTTGTATGTGATTACCGAATGTTGTTCGGAGTCCCGGATGAGATCCCGGACGTCACGAGGAGTTCCGGAATGGTCCGGAGGTAAAGATTTATATATGGAAAGTTGTTAAACGGACTCCGGAAAGTTTCGGGGGCATACCGGTATTGTACCGGGGCCACCGGAAGGGTTCCGGGGGTCCACCGGGAGGGGCCACCCCTCCCGGGGGGGCCACATGGGCTGTGTGGGAGAGGGAGCCAGCCCCTGGTGGGCTGGGCGCGCCTCCCCACCTAGGCCCATGCGGCTAAGGCATGGGAGGGGGAAACCCTAAAGGGGGCGCCCCCCTAGCTTGGGGGGCAAGCCTCCCCTCTTTCCCCTCTCCCTTTGGCCGCCGCCCCCCTCTAGGGTTTCCCCTAGAGGGCCGGCCCCCCCTTGCCCCTTCCCCTATAAATAGAGGGGTGAGGGGAGGGCAGCCGCACCACAAGCCAAGGCGCAGCCCCTTCCCTCCCCAACACCTCTCCTCCTCCGTACGTGCTTGGCGAAGCCCTGTCGGAGTACTGCTGCACCAACAACACCACGCCGTCGTGCTGCCGTTGGAGCTGTCTTCCTCAACCTCTCCTTCCTCCTTGCTGGATCAAGACGGAGGAGACGTCGCCCGTATCGTACGTGTGTTGAACGCGGAGGTGCTGTCCGTTCAGCACTTGGTCATCGGTGATCCGAATCACGGCGAGTACGACTCCTTCAACCCCGTTCTCATGAACGCTTCCGCTTAGCGATCTACAAGGGTATGTAGATGCAAACTCTCTCCCTTGACTCGTTGCTTAGATGAACTCATAGATGGATCTTGGTGAAACCGTAGGAAATTTTTTAATTTTCTGCAACGTTCCCCAACAGCACCGTGTCGTAGGCTTTGTGAAAGTCCAGCTTTAGAAAGACCGCCCGATGGCGTTTTAGGCGGACCTCATGGAGGACTTCGTGAAACACTAACACCCCATCGAGAATAAATCGGCCTTGTATGAAGGCGGATTGGTTCGGATGGGTAATTGTGTCAGCGAGGAGGGTCACCCTATTGGCGTACCCTTTGGCCAAGATCCGGAAAATCACATTAATCACTGTGATAGGGCGGAACTGGCGAATGTCGGAGGCGCCCGGGACCTTGGGGATGAGGGTCACAATCCCATAGTTGAGGCGCCCAAGGTCCATGGAGCCCGAGTAGAATTCCTCAAAAAGAGCCATGACCTCAAGCTTGATGGTAGGCCAGAACGTCTTGAAGAACGACACGGGCAGGCTGTCTGGACCCGGGGCCGAGGAGGGGTTCATCTCCTTAATGGCAGCGAGGACCTCGTCCTCGTCAAAGGGGGCAACTAAAGCCGCATTGGCCTCAGCCGAGACCAATTGTGCACCCGACCAAATGTCGGGGGCGAGACTAGCCCCACCTCGCGGGGTAGGGGTAAATAGGGCTTTATAGAAGCCATCAACATGGGAGCGGATGGCCGAGGGGAGAACGATAGGCGTGTCTCCATCCCACAGGCAATGGATGGAGTTGCGACGGCGCCGGCCGTTCGCCACCGCCTGAAAATAAGCGGTGTTGGCGTCGCCCCGAAGCACCCACCTCTGGGTACCGCGCAGGCGCCAGTAGGCCTCTTCATCAGTGTAAATGGTGGAGAGATGGTCTTCCAGGTCGTAGCGCAGCATCCACTCATCAGAAGAGATCCCGGTCGAGTCAGCGCGGGCTTCTAGGGCTTGGATAGCCAGCAAGAGGGCCTTTTTGCGCTCTCTAAGGTCTCGGCCGAGGTTGGCCCCCCACCCCTTCATGAATTGGCGGGCAAGCTTGGCACAGAAGTGCCACGAGTCGACCGCGGACATGGAGCAATGGGGCGCAGATCGGGCAAAAATCCAGCGAGCAACGACGGCCTCCCGGAAGCCAGACTGATTGAGCCAGAAGGGCTCGAACCGGAACCGCGGCGGGGTGGGGGGTCGCTCGTCGGCGGTGGAGAGGAGGAGGGGGACATGGTCAGAGCCGATCCAAGTGACAGCCCGGAGCGATGCCAGGGGCAACGCAATTCCCACTCAGGGGAAACTAGGACACGATCCAAAACGGATTGTGTCGGGATAGATTGCCGGTTTGTCCAGGTGAACCTGGCACCCGTCCGGTCAAGCTCACGGAGCCCCAGCTCCGCGATCCAATCGTTGAATAATTGCATCCGGGGATAATTAATCCGGAAATTATTCTTCTCATCCGGGGATCGGATGAGATTAAAGTCGCCGCCCACGAGAACTGGGAGGAGGGAGTTAGAGATCTTCAGCTGCAGCTCAGCTAAGAAGGCCGGGGAGCGGCGGTGATCCGCCGGTCCGTAAACAATAATGACCTCCCATTTGAAGTTCAGGGCACGCTCGAAGATCTCCATACTAACGAAGAATTCACCCCTATCCATGCCACCCACGTCAAAGGTGGCATCCTTTACCCCTAAGAGGATGCCACCAGAGTGGCCTGAGGTCCCACTAGAAGGGAGCCAGTGCCAAGTGAAGAGGTGGGGGCTAAGGTGTTCAAGCTCCTGAAGGGCGAACTCAGAACGCATGGTTTCCTGGATGTCCACGATGTCAATGTGTTCGTCCCGGATGTACTCAATGAGTTGGCGGCGACGACCATCATGGCCGAAGCCGCGGATATTCCAGAAAAGGGCCCGCATCTAAGCCCCCATCGGGGGGCTGCTTGACCCCAGGACCCGGGAAGCGCTTTGAGCGCGGAGGGCCGCCGTGCGAGACCGTGTGTGTACACGGATTATCCCGTCGGCCACCAGAGGGGCCGGGGCCGCGGGGGTGGAGGGAGGCCCCTCGGGGGGCCGAAGCAGGCGGGCACGGGTCTCAGCCAACCTGCCGTCGAGGATCTCCTGGGCCCTAATGGCCGCGATCTATTCTAAGGGGGGACCGACCTCCCCCCTGAAGACAATGGCCGAGTCATTGGCCACCTTGGCTAGGTGGCCAAGTGGAGCGGCCTCGAGAGCGGAAAAAGAGCAACTAGAAGAACTGGGAGGGACGGGGTCCGCACCTGACTCGAGGTTCCGGACCGCGGCGCGAAGCTCCGCCCGCTCGGCGATGGACGGCGCAGGGGAGTCGCCCGACCGCACCGCGTCGAGGTGGATCGGGGCCTCCTGGCGTACGCCACCGTCGGAGGGGGGGGGGTGCACGGAGGCCGGGGAGGAGACGTCTACCGCCACAGAGGCGTCAGGGGAAGCAGGCGAGGAGGGGTGGGCGCCGGACGGCACCGGCGAGGGACACGGGGCTGCAAGCTCCAAGGATACTCCGACTGCGACCCCCGCGGGTGGGGGAGACAGGGCAGGGGCGACGGGAACCCCATCTTCGCCAACCCCAGAGGAGGCCGGGGAAGTCGAGCCGGCAGTGGGCGGGGGGTCCGCCCCCGACGGCGAGAGGCGACGGCCGGAGACGGCACAGGGGGAGCGCGGTGACGATGGAGGGGCGACGAGGAGGCCCACGCTGGAGATGTCACTGGCAGACTCCGACGGAGACTGAGGGGGGACCAGCGGGGTGGCCAGGCGGAGGGCCACCTCGAGATCAGCGGCCGACACCCGAGTGCGCCCAGCCCCAGACGCGCCCCGACCCGCTGGAGGGTTGGAGGGCTCCCGGGAAGGGGAGCGGGAGTGCTCCGACTCGTCCTCATCCTCAGCAGGGTCGTCGAAGCGGGAGTTGCGCGAGCGACGGTGGTGGGAGTCGTCAGCATCAGCTGGGCCACCCCCCAGGTGGCTGCCAACAGAGAGGCGGGGGCGGCCGACGTGGTTCGGAGGCTCGGGGCAGATCTTGAGGTTGTAGCCGTCGTCGTTGAAGAAGACCCAGATCGTGACGTGGAGCTTGGAGGAGTCCAGGCATTTTACCTTGACCCGGACCTCCTCCTCCTTGCGCAGGGAGAGCTCGTCGACCACCACCACCTTGCCAAGGATCTTGGACATACTGCGGATGACCCGCTTGGACCGGGCTACATCAGGGAGGCCGGAGATGAGGAGCCAAGCCGTGTCCAGGACAGCGACGGCTCTGGGATCCCACTGTGGCTCAGAGATGTTCACCACGATGCCGTTGAGAGCCAGGGTGATGTTGTTGCTGCGAGTACAGAATCCCATGCTCATAGCGTCGGGGAAGATCACCGAGAAGGCGCTGGGGGCCGTGGGGGTCACCTGCCAAACCCACATGCATCTGCACAAGTGGTTGAGCTCAGCCTCAATCAGCTCCGGGGTGGCGACGGCCTCACCCACAACCGTCACCACCGCCAACAGCGAGGGAGATGGCGGGGCGATCTCAGGAACCTCGATGTGGAAGAAGGCCATGTCCTCGATGCCGTGGCCGTACATCATGATCTCCTCCGTCACCGGGCGATCCGGACAGAGAATCGCGGGGTGCCCGGGATCCTTGCACAGGTAGCACGTCGGGGGATTGGGACACGCCACCTGGAAGTGCCCGGTCAAGCCGCAGTTGAAGCACGGCTGGCCGACGGAAGAGGCGGTGGCGCCCGAAGGAGGAGCTGCGGCGGCGGTGGAGGCGGCGGCCTGAGGGTGCGGCGGGCCCTTCTTCTTCTTCTTCTTGAAGCCCCGGCGCCCCCGGTTGCCATTGCCGCCGTTAGACGGCGGGAACGCAGCCTGGGAGCGGGGGGGCTGGTAGCGACGGGAGGCAGGGGCGCCGGTGGAGTTGTTGACGGTGGGC
>NC_057807.1:551481139-551483973 GCF_018294505.1 Triticum aestivum
CCGCCGGCGAGGAAGGGCGTGGGCAGAGAAGGGATGGCGGGGCGGGGAAGCGACCCGGG
This sequence comes from Triticum aestivum, assembly GCF_018294505.1. Taxonomy (NCBI): domain Eukaryota; kingdom Viridiplantae; phylum Streptophyta; class Magnoliopsida; order Poales; family Poaceae; genus Triticum; species Triticum aestivum. The sequence continues at coordinate 551,481,199 of NC_057807.1, forward strand.
GGATGGGGTCCGGAGGGGCCGCGGGAAGGGAAGAAGGGCCGGAAGGGAGCGCGCCGGGGGAGAACCGAAACGGGCTCGGTCGGGGTCGCCGGAGACGAACGGGCCGGCGCAGAGGGGGGCATGGCCAGGGACAAGGGTTTCCAGGAGGTGCCAGCCGGACCATGGTCCGCGCGGCCGGCTACACCCCAGCAGCCAGCGCGGCGCCGCCGGGAGGACGTCCCGGACCCCAGGGACGAGCCTTGCCTCCCCTGTGCCGACGAGGCGGCGGACGGCAGGCGCCGGCGCCGCTCCGACCCGCGGGCGGCCGAACTCCCACCCCTGGGAGTAAGGCTACCGGCGAGGTTGGGCAGCAGCCGCGGCGGGGCCTTGGGAGGGACACGGTCCCGGCACACGAGGTGCGCCCAGCGGCGACGTCATCGGCCTCGGCGATGTCGGCCCACAGCACCCGCGGAGAGCCAGAAGGGGGGGTCGGCAGAGGGGCCGGGGCGGCGGGCGCCGGCGAGGGGGACGGAAGGAGAGGCGGCAGCGGGGCAGCCGCGGCATCCGGGCCGCCAGGGGCGCCGCCCGGGCAGTCGCCAGTCGCCAGAACCATCGCCTCACCTTGTGAGCTCCAGGCTAATGTTTATCATGCACGGAATTCATCAGCTCGGGTAGGCAATTGCAAGTTAGCGGAATTAACCACTCGGATCAGGATCAGTAGGATCATACACAGGAGGTCTGGGAATGTTGCCGTGTGTTAGAAGAGGCAAAGATCCCAAACTTGACATCTGGGAGAAAAGATGCTAAAGTAGGGAGACGAGACCCCACCTTTCCCCTTCCTCCACCAACCACCCTGTCCCCGTCGGGCGTCGGCAACCAACCGGGAGAGCCACCGCCGCGCCGGCGCGCGCGGGAGGCCGGGAGATCCGGCGGTCGGCGGAGCTGCTTCAGAGCTCAGGCCGCCGCTTCCTCGAGCCCCAGGAGGCTTCAGGGGGCACTCCTGCTCTGCTATCCCTCACTCACTCGGCAGGGCTTTGGTGCCGCTGGCTTCTTGGAGCGACGCTGCGGCCCGAGGAACAGCGCGGAGAGCACGAGGACGGACAAGCTGGTCGACGTTTTAGGCCCTAGTTTCAAGTATGTATGCCTTCAATGTTTCAAGTATGTATGCGATGGTGGCTTAGGTCCTGGTTTGCTTTTTATAGATGAAGCGAGGCAGTCAACATGAGGCATGGTGTGTGTCCTTGCACACAATGCAATCAATATCAAGGGCACCGCAAAGCTTCATTGATACATGGGGCACATCCGTTCATCTGCATTGTGGATTCTGTTTTGTAATGTGGATGGTTGATGCAATATCTGGGACATGATTGTTGATAGCGGAAATTAATCTTTGATGAATGTCTTGATCGACAACGCTATTGAGACAAAGCTGCGTACATTCTACTATGCTTAACTGAGATGCTGCGCATATATGCCTTGTCTCTTGTCTCTCAGCTAACTGCTGGCTGGCTCCGGAGTGATTCTTTGATATATTTGTCTTCATTAGTGCTTATCTTTTGTGTTTGTGTTTTCCGTAGGTCATATCACATATATTTCTGGGCCTGAATTGCATATCCATGTAGTCTCAACTATGTTTCGTTTGTTGATATATCACCAAATTTTAGTTTCATTCTTTCTGCAGAAAGACCATTCAGAATTGTGAAATCCTATGTTGATTGTTTGGTACTGTATTGCATCCATCAATTTATTCAATACAGTACCAAACAATCGTTAACACAAGAAATCCGCCCACACCACCTATGTCTCTACCTCCAAATAGATTGTAACCCCACAACGCCCGCTTTACCGGCACACCCCTGTGTGACTGTGCTCGGCAAATTATTGAATATCCTGGCGTTGCGTTCAAGCCATATCCGCCAGAAGACGAGGAGCATGATACTGTCAAGACCTTTGCGTGTCTGCTTGTTGAGCACGCGGTGAGCATCAGGGTGCCAATCACACAAGGCGTCGTGTGCGGCGTCTTGTGGGCAAGGTTGCAACGACCTAGCATGGCCATCCACACAGCCCGTGAAAAGGGCATTCCACAGTGAGGTGGTCAGGCCTTTTCTTGGGCGTTGGCATAGAGCACAGATTCCTTTCACGCAGAGGCCATGACACTGCCGGCGGTTTGCGATCCACAACCAGTTTTGCACCACGAGCCAGAGGTTCATCTTGCACTTCGCTGGAGCCCATGACTTCCAGATAATGTTGGCACAAGGAAAACCGGCTGCAACTTGGTTTTGTGACCGGCTGAAGGGAACGAGGATGTCACCATTTATCACTCTTGTGTTCATGTCGTTGGTGTTAGTTATGGCATTTAGACTTGGGAACCCTGACGATGCTTTGCATCCCAATTCACATATTTTGGGGCTTGCCAGCCCACAGATGTTAGCTCATTACTCATGGGTACTATGTCTCAACAATCTCACTATATACTTGGGTTCAAGTCATTATGAAGTCGAACGTGAGTTCCTATTTATTAGGGTGTTCTCTCGCAAGTTATGCCTTTTCTTCCTGGAACTGGATAATTGCATGTGCATTGTAAGGCGGCATAAATATTCTAATAGGTTAGCCCGTGATTTACTTGCCACTTTATTATTATAATGTGATTGCATAGAAGAACGAGATTTCATTGACTTGCCAAAGAGATATAGTGTTATTTGGTAAGCCAGCGAGAAGTGGGCAGTTGAAGTATTTTCCAGGTAAAACCGGTGCAAAAAGCAAATATGGGGAAAAGAATCAAAACGAGAAAATGAA
>NC_057807.1:551484078-551493023 GCF_018294505.1 Triticum aestivum
GAGGTTGGATGAAGGAAGAGCGGACTACAAAACCTTATCTGGTTAAGTAGGAGAGACTGTAAGTCTAAATATTCATTAGAGGTTTTTTCACGATGAATAGTTACTTGTGCACCTTTTTAGACATTCCCTAACAAATGGAAACTAAGCGTAGTTTAGTTGGTCAGGTTTCTTCTGGTGGAACTTCCCACCTGAATTCAAGTCATAGACTTTGTATGGATGCTCGCACTTTCCTAGATTTATTCCAGGATTTGAAGTCTTTATTCTTTCATTGGTAAGCAACATGCTCGTTGATAGTGAGGCTTTTGTGGTGACTTCATCTATTTCGGGACCTGCTGGCTTAGTCTCTCGAAGGTGCTCATAGGGCTTTTTTATGGGTGTGTTTGTAAGGCTGAGTGTACGTACGTGTTTGTGAATGTCCGCATTTATACTATATGTCACAAAAATAATCTTTCCTTACAAATAAACCGGCAAAAAGTTCTACAATGGCATATTTTTTTTATGATAGCTATACTATACTGTAAATTCCATCCCAACTGAAAAACAGATATAAAGCTGAAGTATCATCCTTCTTATTCGGCTAAACACCAGAACCTGTATTATGCAAATATTTTACTGGGAGATAACTCCATAGCAAGAAACAAACACGCAAGACGGAAAAGGGCAAACAAATAAATTGAAATTAATCTCTTGAATATAAAGATATCAATCTAAAACAAGTCCGATTGATGTACCTAAGCTGAGAATGGTCGAAGAATATGCACAAGGTTTGCTTCTTTGTTGAGCTTTCTTGGTCTTAGTGTCACCTCATGTTACTCCTCATGTTCATCCATTCCTGACCTTAAATACTGACTTTACAAGAAGAGAAACTTTTGGAATAAATTTTGTACTCTCTTCTACTCACGATCAAAGTCAATGTATATCATGTTCATGATGTCCGATGTGTGCTATGCTCTGTGTTTCACATGAGGCAATGCACCGGGAAAACTTGGTGAATGCTGCTCAAGGCAAACATCTGATAATTAGCACAGGCTGCATATCACAATGAAAAATATGTACAAGAACAATGTCTGGACTTCAAAACGTGGCACAATAAAACCAGTTGCAACTGTCATGACATGGATCACTTAGAAACAAATAAATCCTTGACAAACACAAATGGCAAATTCGCATCAGATCAACGCAAAGTATCAAAGTGAAGACGTCGATCTGGAATTAAATCTGAAATGTAACATGTAGTGTTGAATGCTAAAAGAAATCATCAAGGTTTCATTCCACCACGGTTATACAGTGTAGAAATGTGAATGAGCAATTTCTAAAAACTGGGCATTTCAGTGTGTTTTCGCTAGCTGAAAACTAGGAAACCCTTGCCGTGCATGTTGTTAACCGCGCATGTTTTTAACTTGACATGGACGACAAAGAAAACAACAACACATGCACTGATCCCTCTTGGAACTTGTCACAACTTCTAAACATGCACTGTATTGTCACTCCTAGAGTATATCAAAATTTCCGTGGCCTCCCAATCCCATGACGCGCTGCTAAGGGGTTGTTGTCCATTTTAAAACTATTTTTTTGCGGGTATATTTTATAACTATTCATGCAGACAGTTAGCTGCCTTGCTCGCATTGAGTTCCCTCTTGCAACGATTGCTGCTTAGATCTAGTGTGCTTTTATATACTATGAAGTAAGACAAGACAGATATGTATGTGGCATAGTATCCTTGCACCTAATCTTGGTCGACAGAGCAGACTGTAAGAAAACTTTTGTAGAATGGAGGGCACGGTAAACCTGGTGTAGGGCACGGTGAACGACATCATTGATGCAACACCATACCTAAGATAGGGACAAATCGTCAAATGAAATAAATGTTTCACTTGGTAAAGTAATGGATGAATTCTTTTGTTCAGACAACAGTGGTATAGATAGGGGAACCAAGAACAGGGTGTGAACCAAGAACAGGGTGTGGACTGCCATTGAACATTGATTTTATCCATAACATCCAGCCCAAGAACTATGATCGATGTGTAGCATTCTCAGTGTGTCACTAGATTAGCTCTCCAAATTATTAACCTCTCTTCTTGGGGGCTGCAAAGTTATGCTATGTATTGGATGTTGATATAACAATAAACCCTACTTTGCTAAGAGCATCTCCAACAGGCGCCGAACGCGCGGCGCGCTAAATTCTGCTTTACAGCGCGCCCTTCGCCAGGTTTGGCGCGGCGCGCAGCGCTGGTTCCAGCGGCCGCGCTAAAATGCACAGCGCGCGCGTAGCTCCAGCAGGCACACTACAACATTTTTTAATTAACTTTGCATAGATAAAACAATACATAGTTCTAGCATAGATAAAAAAGATACATAGTTCATCATAGCATAGATAAAAAAGGATACAAAGGTATTTTACATCATTCCAAAGTATAGATAGATAGAACTACGGTGCAACTAGATAGAAAAACTACGATGCAACGAGACAAACTACGGTGACTCACAGCCGTCATCATCATCATCCTCGGTGGCGTTGTCCGAGGTATCGAGCCACATGTCATCCCAACGCAGATCGTTGGGGGAGAAGATCGACTGCCCGCCGTTCTTAATGATATCGCACTGCGATATCGCCAGTGCCTTGTGCCGACGTCTGTCGGCGCGCTCCGCGCGGCGCCTTGCCGTCCTCTCTGCCCAGAACTCGTTCTCGGCGGCGACGTCCTCCGGGTGGCGACGGCGCCACTCCGCCATGGCTCGCTCATCCTCCTCAGCGATGAGGAGGTGGCGCTGCTGCCACACGTGGTCCGCACGGTCCTGGTCGGTGATGAGACGAGGCGGAGGGGCGAGGCGCTGCGCCTGCTCGCACGTGAAGACGTCGCAAAAGTTCATCTGCGACCGGGGCCTGTCCAAGCGCCACGCCGCCGCGTCGTACGCGCGGGCCGCCTCATGTGTGCTCCGGAACGAACCGAGGCCGAGCCGGACGTCGCCGGACCGGATCTCGGCAGAGTACCAGCCCGAGGGGTGCTCACGGACGCCCCCGTAGCCCGAAGAACCCCGGCGGCGCGGCGGCATGGTGGCGCGGTGTTGGCGGGGAAAACGGCGAGAAAGAGCGACGAGGTGGCGAGGAGGAGGACGCGTGGCAGTGTGCTGAGCGCGTGGCGAGCGCCGGATTTTATAGGCGCGCGCAAAGCGGCGCGCCAAATCTACCGCGCCAGCTGCCGCTTTCTCCCGCGCGCGGTAATTTCCCGCCACCGCTGAAGCACGCGAAACCGGGCGGCGCGCGCTAAAATGCAATTTTACCGCGCGGGCGCGTCTTTTGGCGCGCCTGTTGAAGATGCTCTAAGAAAACAAAATGTCGTGCATAGCTCTTTTATAATAGTGTTTTCATACCTGGAAAATTTGGGAGCGTGTAACATAGGACTAGGACAGAATGTGCGCTTCACTGCACCGCTATCAGTGGGCGACGTTATTTTGCAAGAACAACCACTGATAATTACTATAGCATTTTACATAAAGGAACATCCAAATTATTGATATGCACATGAACGAGGAACTGTTGCAGATTAGACGCCTAAGCAAAATTGTACCAAATTAGATCTTATGTATTCTGAAAATCAGAACATCACCACCTTCGTTGTCCAATAGATAGTACCAGAACAATAATAGATCAGGTAACTAAACTTGTTGATATTTGTTCTGAAGATGTTGATTTAGGAAAGGGTAGTGCAAGCCGCCGGTCATCCGGACCAAACTTTTGGCCAGTCCACTTCCATCCATTTGATTACGCCAATGATAACTATTTGATCCTATCCCTTATCCCCTTGCACACTCCACGTCGTCTTTCTTGCCTTCTCTCGATCCCCCGCACCGGGAAAAAAAATCCCAAACCCGACCACGTCTCCTCGCATGCCTCTTCACCACCGGAGAGGCCCCATGCAGCACCAAGGGCCACTCAAGGCAGCACTTGGGGCCCTGTTACATCATCGCATGTGGCATCCATAGAAGGGAAGATAGAGTTTCTGCACCCGCCACTCACGGCAGCTCTGGGCACAACTTCTCCGATGGCCATGGCCGGTTGCACCATCCTCAGAACTTTCTGCGCCACCGTCACATTTTCGACCATTGCCGATTTCAGCATCTTCGTCGCTGCCACTGAGGATTTGAAGCACGACCATGCTCCTGCTATGGTCTTGTTTGATTTGGCGGTTGCGGCTTTTGATTTGCTGATTCCAGCTTTTGATTCCGCCGGTCGCAACAATTTCCTCCATGAGTAGCAACTTTTGATTCGCACCTACAGAGAATATTACACTTGATCTGACCATTATGGATCTGAATAAAATGGATGAGGCGAAAATGAAGCGACCCTTTGTTCATCATTGTTGCAAGCACTTGACAAGCTCAGAAACAACAAGTCCAACGACGACTCCAACAATGCTATACCAAGCCTCTGGTAAAAATAAAAACAGCCAGGTGAAAATGGACATAAAATCCGACATGAGCACCAAACATAGGTGCAACTGATAGTGTTAGCAAGACTGTCCCTACTCCAGCTACTGGACAAGCAGAATCCTCAACGATCAAGCTGTGGAGTGGAGTATACAAACCGTAGGATGTTACAGCAGCAGCAACAGTAGTAGTAGCAGCAGCAGTAGTATCGTCCCTTTTTTTACATGAGTATCTTCCTTTTTATATTTATATAAGGCATATCAACTTTGTCTCGGGTCAAACCCCTCTAACTTTGACCATGTTTATATTAAAAAATATCAACATCTATTTTCTGTACTAGATTAATGTTGATTTCTTTTTTCTATAAACTTGGTCGAACGTAAAAGAGTTTGTCGTGAAATAAAGTAGATATGCTCTATAAACTGAAGAGTAGCAGGTAGTGTCATACGCATAGGTGAAAACATGTATTTTGCATGATATTTTTGTGTTTTGGAGGAAGAAAGATAGGCAATCGGTTTGCTGTTCTGTATGACTGTCTCAGGCAGGAGGAGGCACCGACAACCCCTCGAGACGGCTGGGGCACCTTGGGCTGGGGGCTTCGCACCGAGGCCAGGGCAGCTCCTTGTCCATGCGGCGGCAAAAGACGACGCCATGGCTGGTGGTGCTAGCGATGGTGGGCTTGGCGGCTGGGGATCTGGATCCCACCCAGATCCGTCGTCGATTCTTCACGTGGATGGTCGGTGGCGTGATGAGGGCTCCAGTGAAGGGATGGAGGATCTCCGGCGGAGTACCGGCGACGGCATACGTCTTTATGGCAAAGCACCGCGCGGTTCCATCCAGCCACGAGATCGGGATGAAGCGGCTTCCGGGGAAAACCGCGCCTAACTACGGTCTTGGCGGACGATAGCGGTGTCTCTGACGTCGTTTCCTTCTTGAGGCATCGTCGTTGCAGGTCACGTCAACTCGATCGAGATGTTCCGAGGGAAACCCTAGATGTGGGTCTACGGGATCGAACGATGAAGACGCCTTCAGTGTTGTTATCCCTCATGGGGGCATCATTTTGCAGCAAATGCTGGCTGGAGGGGACAAGAGGAGGAGCAATGTTACATCTACCGCAAGGCCGACGGCGGATCCCGACAGCATGGCGCCGCGGAGTTTTGGCGACGGGCGCGTGTGGATGGATACGTGCAGGATGGTGGCATTGTTTGACACCGTGGTGGCGTCGACGACAGGCATGCCAAGGTTGGTCCGTCAGTGTACATGCTCTGGAGATGGATCAATGGAAGACAGCAGCGGCGGCCCCTGATAGTGTGTCAGGCCGGTGTGTGACCCAGTCCCGGCATTGTGGTTTGGCTGGGGCATCCGACTTTAGATGTTAGGCTTTGGTGCGATGCTATTTGGTATTCAGCTCGGACATTCGGCACCCCTTCATAAAGTGGATAGGAGTAGCGACAGGTGTTGCCAAGATGATGGCTTTATACTTACTGATGTATTACTTTGTAGGGTCTTTGTGAATAGTTAATAAAATGGCTGCATGCATCGTCCAGATCCAGAGGTCAGAAGTATACCCTTCTTTTCTAGAAAAAATACTGTCTGCGGAAGAACAATTATTACCTCGTATTAGTAATGAAATATCCTTTCTGTTAGTGTTGATATTTCTGTGTCGTTTTGTACTCCGGTACTCGTGATCAAACTGACGGGTATCCTGTTGATGCCCTGTGTTTCACATGAGGCAATGTAACTGGGAAAACTTGGTTATGCTGGTCAAGGCAAGCATCTTATAGCCAGCTTTCTACTACCATACTAATATGGATCACTTTGAAAAGTGTCGTTGACATACTCAAAGGGAAAACAAGCATCAAATCAACACATAGTATCAAAGTGAAGGCACAAATGAGAAAATAAACCTGAAATGTAACAGGTGAGGCTAAAATGCTTTTTTTTTATATTTGAAAACCGGTTAAGGTTACAATTCTGAGAAGCTATAATACATAGATATGTGATTAGACCAATTTCCAGGACTAGGCATGTCAGCATGGTATCGTGAGCTGAAGACCATCGTGATAGATTGTAACTTGATATAACACCAAACCAAAGAGCATCACATACATGGCTGCCATTAAGAGCCTTCAACGGAGCAGCAGGTACAGATTGGTTGTCATAGCCACAAATCTGAATTCCCATTGTCTCCGCATCCCATGATGCATCGCTAATTAGCGGGTTATATGGTCCACTTATAACTAACATGTTCATGTAGATAGTTGCCCTGAGCGTTTCAAGTATGTATGCCTTCTCTGCCTAGGTCCTAGTTTCAAGTATGTATGCCTTCAACATTTCAAGTATGTATGCGACGGCGGTTTAGGTCCTAGTTCGCTTTTATAGATGAAGCGAGGCAGTCAGCATGAGGCATGGTGCGTGTCCTTGCTAAAGTGCATTAATATCAAGGGCACCGTAAAGCTTCATTGATAGTACATGGGGCACATCCATTCACTGCATTGCAGATTCCTCCCTGTTTTCATGGGAGAGATATTTGACTGATCATGGTTCTTTGGTGTTCCGCAATGGGGATGGTTGATGCAATTAATGGGAAGCCTACTTCCTTCATAAATCTGGGAGATGGTTCTTTGTTGATAGCAGAAATTGGCGTTTGATGCATGATTTCTAACATATTTGCTAGTCCTGACCGACTCTGCCATGGAGACGAGGTTGCGTACATCCTACTATGCTTAACTAAGCTGCCGTGCATCTGCCTTGTCTGTCAGCTATCTGTTGGCTCCATCGTTTTGCTGATTCATTTGATGGTTTTTCTTCATTACTGTTTATCTTTGTGCTCGTGTTTTCCATAGGTCATAAATGATGGTTGCAACTTAGGTCAATATCTTAGGCACTTGTGTCTTGTTATTTTACAACCCTCCAATACATGAAACTCTGTTTGAGAAACAATATTTTGTTTTGTTGACTGTACATAAATGTTTATTTGCACATTTATAATGTATCCAGACAGAAGTCACCATGCTCTTGATCCAGACCTGTATACTGGTGCATCTAAAAATATTCAAGAAGTCACTGTTCTGGTACTATGCCACATAAATTGCTGGGCCTGAATTGCTGATATTTTTTTTTGCTAAAAAAACATATCAACAAATTTTAGTTTCATTCTTTCGATAGAAAGACAATTCAGAAATGTGAAATGCAATGTTCATTGTTTGGTGTTGGGCATCCATTAATTTAACAAATGTTAACATATCTATGTGATCCAGGGACATGTATTGTTCCCAAGGTGGTAAGTTCATTCCCTCTCTCAAAGTTTCCATTGTTATTTACACTAGTAGAAAACAGGGCTTTGGTCCAGGGCAATATCCACATTAGTCCCGGTTCAGTCACAAACGGGGACTAATGTGAGCATTGGTCCCGGTTCGTGCGGCTAAGGCATTAGTCCCGGTTCACCTGAGACTTTTAGTCCCGGTTTAAGACATGAACCGAGACTAAAGGGTGCGATGCCCTTTAGTCCCGGTTCGTGCCTCAAACCGGGACTAAAGATTAGACCTTTAGTCCCGGTTTGAGACACGAACCGGTACTAATGGGGTTGAGACCTTTAGTCCCGGTTAGTGCCACGAACCGGTACTAAAGGTCCCATTTTCAAACTCTACCACCCCCCCCCCCCGGATCGCCTTTTTCAGTTTTAAAAAAATAAAAGAAAATGATGGAAATGTCAAAAAAATAAAAGAAAATAAGTTTCCCATGTGATATGTGGTCTAGTTGTTGGGAAAATTTGCAAATGTGAATTTCGACTTTATTTGCAAAATCTCTCTGGAAATTTGTAAAATGGGCATAACTTTTGCATACGAACTCGGATGAAATAGTTTTTTATATGAAAAATCATCTACTCGAAAAGTTACATCCGAATTTAACGGGGGAACCCCGTTAAACATTTTCAAAATTCTCAAAAAGCTAACAGAAAAAAAGTTACGAGGCTTTTAAGATGTGGAGGCAAAAAAATTCAAAAAATTTCAAACTTACTAGTTTCAAGAAGTATTAGTGTTACTAAATAATTATTCAAGAATATTAGTGTCACTAAATAATTATTTCAGTTTTTTTGAATTTTGGTCAAATCTTGTCAAACTATGGTCAAACTGTGGTCAAACTAATTATTCAAGAAATATTACTGTTACTAAATATTTGTGTTATTTTTTTAGAAAAATAGTTTCAAACTCAAACAGTGAAATGTGTGACTTCATGCTCAAGCTAAATTCCTGAGGTTAATAGGATTGACATCTTACTATTGTCAGGAAAACAACAAGTGCAGACTTGGAAATGAGGGAGAATAGAACCTGGAAGTTAAGCGTGCTCAGGCTGGAGTAGTGAGAGGATGGGTGACCGTCCGGGAAGTTAGATGATGAGGGGTGATTAGAGGTTAAATTGAGCAGTGATGAGGGATGAGGGGTGATTAGAGATGAGAGGTTAAAATAATTCAGAAATTTGAAAATAAAAAAATTCCAATTTTTTTTTCATTTTTTTTT
>NC_057807.1:551493400-551495911 GCF_018294505.1 Triticum aestivum
AAATCATAAAATTTCCTTTAGTACCGGTTGGTGTTACCAACCGGGACTAAAGGTGGACCTCCAGGTAGCGGCTTGTGGAGAGCCTTTAGTCCCGGTTCGTGTAAGAACCGGGACTAAAGGGGAGGCTTTAGTAACGACCCTTTAGTCCCGGTTCCAGAACTGGGACTAAAGGCCCTTATGAACCGGGACTAAAAGCCATTTTTCTACTAGTGTTAGTGGGTCCGAATGAGCATCTATCATGGAGATGCCGGAGAGCCTCGATTGCAACTTTGTGTTGTACAACAAAAACCGATTGCAACTTGGTTGTGTGACCAGCTGAAGGGAAGGCGTGATGACACCATTTACCACTCTTCGTGTGTTTGTGTCGTTGGTGTCATTGATGCAGTATAAACTTGGTCTAGTGGTGTAGGACACCGTAAACGCCATCATAGATGCAACACCACACCTAAGATAGGTACAAATCGTCAAATGCAATAAATGTATCACTTGGTAAAGTAATGGATGAATTCTATTGTTCAGGCAAAAATGGTATAGGTAGGGGAGACAAGAAAAGGGAGTGGGGAGCCATTGAACATTGATTTTATCCACAACATCCATCCCAAGAACTATGATCGATGTGTAGCATTCTCACTGTCTCATTAGATTAGGTCTTCAAATTATTGACCTCCTCTCTTGGAGGTTGCAGAGTTATCCTATGTCTTGGATGTTGATATATAATAATAAAACTTTACATGAGGATGTTGGTTTAATTAGGAAAGGGTAGCGCCCCGTTGGCTGGCCCAAACTTTCTGCTGGTTCACTTCCCAGCCATTTGATTAAGCCAATGATAATCATTTGATCCGATCCCTTATCTCCCGCCACACTACGCATCGTCTTCCCTGCCTTCTCTCGTTTCCCCACAGAGGTTTTTTTTCGAACCCCGACCACGTCTTCCCGCATCTTCTTCATCATCGGAGAGGCCCCATGCAACAGCACCGGCCGCCGCAGCACTTGGGGACCCCGTTACAACAGCGTGCTTAGCATCTAGAGAAGGGAAGAGAGAGTTTCAGCACCGGCCGCTGATGGCAGCTCGGGGTCACAACTTCCCGTTTGCCCATGGCCGGTAGCAGCACCATCACAACTTTCTGCGCCGCCCGTTCCAGCTTCACTGTACACTTATCCCAGGATTCGTGCAATGCCATTGTAGCGTGTACGTGTTTGTGAATGTCCGCACTTATACTATATTTTCTCAAAAAAATATTTCCTTACAAATAAACCAGCACAAAATTCTACAATGACATCTTTTTTTATGGTAGCTATACTATTCTACTGTATGTTCCGACCCAAGTGAAAGATAGAGCTTAAGCCAAAATTTCAGACTTCTTATTTGGAAAAACACCAGAGCTTGTATTATGCAAATATTTTCCTGGGAGGTAACTTCATAGCAAGAAACAAACACTTAAGATGGAAAATGGCAAACAAACAACTTAAATTAATCTCTCTTGAATATCAATCTAAAATAAGGCCGATTGATGCACCTATCCTAACAATGGTTGAAGAAAATACACAAGGAATGCTTCTTTATTGATTTTTCTCGGTCTTAGTGTCACCTCATGTTACTCCCCATGAAAGCATTCCATTCTTTGCAAGGTCTTCTCGACCTTAAGTACTGACTTTACAAGAAGTTTTTGCAATAAATTTTTGTACTCCCTTCTAATCATGATCAAAACAGTGTATCATGTTCATGATGTCCCATGTGTGCTATGCTCTGTCTTTCACACGAGGCAATACATTGGGAACACTAGGTAAGAGCATATCCAACAGCTGCCCAATTTTAGGGCACAAAAAAGTTGCGGAGTAAAAAAATTTGGGCACGAGAAGTGGCCGTCTCCAACAGCAGCGCTAAAATAGGGCACCCAGATCAACAAAACCATTTTTTGAACGAACTCTTCGACCATATTTCATAGTTCGGCCGAAATTTAAACATGCAAACTTCCTGTTCTACAAAAACATCTGAATATGACAACAACATGCTATATCAATCAAGTCCAACAGTGATTGTTCTCTGACAAAACTGAAGTTAGATAGTGGTTGTTCTCTGAAGAATCTGAAACTGCAATCACTATCAAACATCACACTGTCAAACATTTGTTCTCCGACGAAACTGAATTTATCAAACATCACTATCTAACTTCAGTTTCGTCGGAGAACAAATGTTTGATAAATGCTGCCGCAATAAATTCAGTTTGATAAATTCAATTTCGTCGGAACTAAATTTATCCTAAAAGCTGTTGTCGAAACGCCCTCCGATAAATGAGGGCAAGAAACTGAATTTATCAAACAGCCGCCGCAATAAATTCAATTTCATCAGAGACCAATTCAGTTTCGTCAGGCACCACCGGCGGCTGCTGCTTCAGATTCGTCACTTTCAGTTTGACAACTGTTCACTAGTAGAAAAGGGGCCAATGGTCCAGGCCGGTCCAGCCCATTAGTCCCGGTTCAATCCAGAACCGGGACCAATGGGGGCATTGG
>NC_057807.1:551496907-551497952 GCF_018294505.1 Triticum aestivum
ATTTCTGAGTTGTAATAAGTCATTAAAAATAAGCATATATGCTCATATTTTAGTAAAGTTAATCACAACTACTTTCTTTTCTTTTTATTTTTGAGTTGTAATAAGTCATTAAAAATAAGCATCTATGCTCCTTTTTTAGTACAGTTAATCACAACTATTTTTTGCTTCAATTCATTTCTGAGTAGTTTTCTATATAGTTTTTTTTTCTTTTCAGCTATATTTATTTTTTTCTTTTTATTTCTCAGTTGTAATAAGTCATTAAAAATAAAAAAGAGGTGCAATGCTTGTTAATTTGCTTCAAGCCTTTCGGAATAGTGTCAACTGCACTGCACATAGCTCTATGCAGTCTACCGTATTCCTCAAGGCTTGAAGCTAACCAACGTGCAGGAGCATTGAGCCTCTTCGTCATCGTCTCTGCACTCAGGGCTTATAAATAGCTGCGAGTGCCTCTCGCTTGGCGAGGTGGGACTAAAAAAACAGCTGCAGGAAGAATCAAAATAAAATAAATAAAATAAAAAAGTGCCACCTAAAGGGCTACCACGGCCTGAATACGACTAGAAACCCAACAATGGGCCAGGATTCAGGCCCGCAATAGGCCCAATAGGCCCACAGGCACATATAGTGCGTTTAGGCCCGTAAGCCTGCATTTGAGAGGAGCTCGAGAGGGCAGCGGGACTGGTGCTTATAAACCACTCTCGAGCTCCCTCAGCTAGCGAGGGCGGACTAAACTTTCGTGCCGCGACGCGGGCAGCACATGGCCTTTAGTCCCGGTTGGTGGCACCAACCGGAACTAAAGGGTTGCATTGGTACCGGCGGCACCAACCGGTACCAATGCCCCCCCCCTTTAGTCCCGGTTGGAGCCACCAACCGGGACCAAAGGTCTTCGTTTCCCGCCCTTTGGGCTGCTGAAAAGAGGCCTTTGGTCCCGGTTGGTGGCACCAACCGGGACTAAAGGGGCCATTTGTCACGGTTGGAGGCACCAACGGGGACCGATGCTCTTCCTATATATACATGACTTGGCAGTTCTCGATCTCTCCTGCTCCAC
>NC_057807.1:551497962-551501882 GCF_018294505.1 Triticum aestivum
AAATCATAAAATTTCCTTTAGTACCGGTTGGTGTTACCAACCGGGACTAAAGGTGGACCTCCAGGTAGCGGCTTGTGGAGAGCCTTTAGTCCCGGTTCGTGTAAGAACCGGGACTAAAGGGGAGGCTTTAGTAACGACCCTTTAGTCCCGGTTCCAGAACTGGGACTAAAGGCCCTTATGAACCGGGACTAAAAGCCATTTTTCTACTAGTGTTAGTGGGTCCGAATGAGCATCTATCATGGAGATGCCGGAGAGCCTCGATTGCAACTTTGTGTTGTACAACAAAAACCGATTGCAACTTGGTTGTGTGACCAGCTGAAGGGAAGGCGTGATGACACCATTTACCACTCTTCGTGTGTTTGTGTCGTTGGTGTCATTGATGCAGTATAAACTTGGTCTAGTGGTGTAGGACACCGTAAACGCCATCATAGATGCAACACCACACCTAAGATAGGTACAAATCGTCAAATGCAATAAATGTATCACTTGGTAAAGTAATGGATGAATTCTATTGTTCAGGCAAAAATGGTATAGGTAGGGGAGACAAGAAAAGGGAGTGGGGAGCCATTGAACATTGATTTTATCCACAACATCCATCCCAAGAACTATGATCGATGTGTAGCATTCTCACTGTCTCATTAGATTAGGTCTTCAAATTATTGACCTCCTCTCTTGGAGGTTGCAGAGTTATCCTATGTCTTGGATGTTGATATATAATAATAAAACTTTACATGAGGATGTTGGTTTAATTAGGAAAGGGTAGCGCCCCGTTGGCTGGCCCAAACTTTCTGCTGGTTCACTTCCCAGCCATTTGATTAAGCCAATGATAATCATTTGATCCGATCCCTTATCTCCCGCCACACTACGCATCGTCTTCCCTGCCTTCTCTCGTTTCCCCACAGAGGTTTTTTTTCGAACCCCGACCACGTCTTCCCGCATCTTCTTCATCATCGGAGAGGCCCCATGCAACAGCACCGGCCGCCGCAGCACTTGGGGACCCCGTTACAACAGCGTGCTTAGCATCTAGAGAAGGGAAGAGAGAGTTTCAGCACCGGCCGCTGATGGCAGCTCGGGGTCACAACTTCCCGTTTGCCCATGGCCGGTAGCAGCACCATCACAACTTTCTGCGCCGCCCGTTCCAGCTTCACTGTACACTTATCCCAGGATTCGTGCAATGCCATTGTAGCGTGTACGTGTTTGTGAATGTCCGCACTTATACTATATTTTCTCAAAAAAATATTTCCTTACAAATAAACCAGCACAAAATTCTACAATGACATCTTTTTTTATGGTAGCTATACTATTCTACTGTATGTTCCGACCCAAGTGAAAGATAGAGCTTAAGCCAAAATTTCAGACTTCTTATTTGGAAAAACACCAGAGCTTGTATTATGCAAATATTTTCCTGGGAGGTAACTTCATAGCAAGAAACAAACACTTAAGATGGAAAATGGCAAACAAACAACTTAAATTAATCTCTCTTGAATATCAATCTAAAATAAGGCCGATTGATGCACCTATCCTAACAATGGTTGAAGAAAATACACAAGGAATGCTTCTTTATTGATTTTTCTCGGTCTTAGTGTCACCTCATGTTACTCCCCATGAAAGCATTCCATTCTTTGCAAGGTCTTCTCGACCTTAAGTACTGACTTTACAAGAAGTTTTTGCAATAAATTTTTGTACTCCCTTCTAATCATGATCAAAACAGTGTATCATGTTCATGATGTCCCATGTGTGCTATGCTCTGTCTTTCACACGAGGCAATACATTGGGAACACTAGGTAAGAGCATATCCAACAGCTGCCCAATTTTAGGGCACAAAAAAGTTGCGGAGTAAAAAAATTTGGGCACGAGAAGTGGCCGTCTCCAACAGCAGCGCTAAAATAGGGCACCCAGATCAACAAAACCATTTTTTGAACGAACTCTTCGACCATATTTCATAGTTCGGCCGAAATTTAAACATGCAAACTTCCTGTTCTACAAAAACATCTGAATATGACAACAACATGCTATATCAATCAAGTCCAACAGTGATTGTTCTCTGACAAAACTGAAGTTAGATAGTGGTTGTTCTCTGAAGAATCTGAAACTGCAATCACTATCAAACATCACACTGTCAAACATTTGTTCTCCGACGAAACTGAATTTATCAAACATCACTATCTAACTTCAGTTTCGTCGGAGAACAAATGTTTGATAAATGCTGCCGCAATAAATTCAGTTTGATAAATTCAATTTCGTCGGAACTAAATTTATCCTAAAAGCTGTTGTCGAAACGCCCTCCGATAAATGAGGGCAAGAAACTGAATTTATCAAACAGCCGCCGCAATAAATTCAATTTCATCAGAGACCAATTCAGTTTCGTCAGGCACCACCGGCGGCTGCTGCTTCAGATTCGTCACTTTCAGTTTGACAACTGTTCACTAGTAGAAAAGGGGCCAATGGTCCAGGCCGGTCCAGCCCATTAGTCCCGGTTCAATCCAGAACCGGGACCAATGGGGGCATTGGACCCGGTTCGTGAGCCCCAGGGGCCGGCCGGGCCACGTGGGCCATTGGTCCCGGTTCGTCTGGACCTATTGGTCCCGGTTGGTGGGACGAACCGGGACCAATGGCCCTCGCTCCTGGCCCACCACCATTGGTCCCGGTTGGTGGCCTGAACCGGGACCAAAGGACAACCATTAGTCCCGGTCCATTCCACCAACCGGGACTAAAGGGTTGGTCCTCGTTGCGGCCAAAGTTTAGTCCCACCTCGCCAACCGGAGGGGAACCAGACCGGTTTATAAGCCCCTCCCTCTCTGCCTTATTGAGCTCCTCTGAAAATGAAAATGGATGCCCTTATATAGGGAATTTAGGCTAAATTCATACGAATTTCTCTTGAAATTTGTTATGAATTTAATTTGAATTTCCTCTATAAGCGCATCTATGCTCATTTCTGAGTAGCTTTTTATATAGTTTTTTTTCTTTTTTGCTATATTTATTTTTTTCTTTTTATTTCTGATTTGTAATAAGTCATTAAAAATAAGCATCTATGCTCATTTTTTAGTAAAGTTAATCATAACTATTTTTTCTTTTATTTATTTTTGAATTGTAATAAGTCATTAAAAATAAGCATCTATGCTCATATTTTAGTAAAGTTAATCACAACTACTTTGTTTTCTTTTTATTTCTGAGTTGTAATAAGTCATTACAAATAAGCATCTATGCTCCTTTTTTGGTACAGTTAATCACAACTATTTTTTGCTTCAATTCATTTCTGAGTAGTTTTCTATATAGTTTTTTTTCTTTTCAGCTATATTTATTTTTTTCTTTTTATTTCTCAGTTGTAATAAGTCATTAAAAATAAAAAAGAGGCGCAATGCTTGTTAATTTGCTTCAAGCCTTTCGGAATAGTGTCAACTGCACTGCACATAGCTCTATGCAGTCTACCGTATTCCTCAAGGCTTGAAGCTAAGCAACGTGCAGGAGCATTGAGCCTCTTCGTCATCGTCTCTGCACTCACGGCTTATAAATAGCTGCGAGTGCCTCTCGCTTGGCGAGGTGGGACTAAAAAAATAGCTGCAGGAAGAATCAAAATAAAATAAATAAAATAAAAAAGTGCCACCTAAAGGGCTACCACGGCCTGAATACGACTAGAAACCCAACAATGGGCCAGGATTCAGGCCCGCAATAGGCCCAATAGGCCCACAGGCACATATAGTGCGTTTAGGCCCGTAAGCCTGCATTTGAGAGGAGCTCGAGAGGGCAGCGGGACTGGTGCTTATAAACCACTCTCGAGCTCCCTCAGCTAGCGAGGGCGGACTAAACTTTCGTGCCGCGACGCGGGCAGCACATGGCCTTTAGTCCCGGTTGGTGGCACCAACCGGAACTAAAGGGTTGCATTGGTACCGGCGGCACCAACCGGTACCAATGCCCCCCCC
>NC_057807.1:551503643-551522280 GCF_018294505.1 Triticum aestivum
AATTAGATTTTTTTGTTAGATTAGATGTGTGTAGTAATTTAGATATGTAGTTCATAGATTTTTTTGTTAGGTTAGATTTTTTTGGTTAGATTAGATGTGTAGTAATTAATTTTGTTCATAGAATTTTAATGATTTTTTTGTATATAGTTTAGATGTGTAGTAATAAGAAGTAGTTTATATATAGTTGTTAGATTAGATGTGTACAATTAATGATTTTTTTTGTTAGATTAGATGTGTAGTAATAAGAAGTAGTTTATATATAGTTGAACTAGCTAGTTGATTTAATAAACTAATTTATTTTACTATATAGAAGTAGTTTGTTTTTAGTAAGTACTACTTATTTATTAGTAAGTGCTTAGTAGTTAAACTAGATAGTTGATTTAATTAATAAAACTACTTTTATTTAACTATATATAGAAGTAGTTGCCGCATCGACGTTGGCGATGCCTATCCCGCATCCTCGTCGTCGTCGACTCGGCGGTGGAGGCCTGCTTGATCAGGGCCATGTTCGGGACTGGGCTCCGCCGGGCTGGTATTGGGAGGTGCTACCTTCCGGGGGACGTAGGTTGGTGAGGAGGCAGCCCGTTGTTGACCCGATCCTTGTTTGGTGGCGGTCGCGTGGGCCAGTGACGGTGGTGAGGCATCCGGACACCGCGGAGGTGGTACGTCACCGTGTCAGCGAGGAGGACGAGCACGTCCGTCGCTACATGGTTGCATTGGAGGGCAGATTCGACAATACCTGGCAGGTTCTTCAGGGATCTCACTGGAGCTATGATCCTGTGATGGTTCCTTATCTTTGGGTGTCCACCGCTCGCGTCGATACCCGTCGGGCGCTACGGTTCTAGTTGTATTAGTGATAATATTCGACGATGTACGGACACCAAGAGATGATGTACTTTTGCCTATAATTATTGAATGCATGCTAATTTGAATACTATACTTTATTTTATGATTTGGTTTTGCTTATTTTATGATTTGGTTTTGCTTATTGAATGCTCATATTGGATAAGTTCTCCTTCATTCCCGTGTGCTAGACAATTTGATATAATAATGCATTCGGGAATGAAAGGAGGAGCTACGTACATCGATCATCGATAGTCAACCCGTGATTAATAATAATGATCTAGTTTAATATTTGAATTATGAACATAGGCCGGAAATGTCGTACTCATCGGACGATGAAAACCGCCCGGGGGAGTGCGACTGGTACCACGACGATCGAGGTATGTGCGACAGGTTCATTGTGCTGGACGAAGATCGTCGCTTCAGCATTAAGCTCGAGGAGACCTTCGATGTTCATACGGTACGCAACCGATGATAAAAGTTTTTTTTTCGTAATTACTCATGACTTCAACTATTTTAATCATGACAATATTTTTCATCTTTTCCAATTCGACTAGCTTATCCCATGCTTTGCAAAACGCTATGTCTTGAAGAGGATGGGTTTTTGAAGACCATGAAAGTTTCGAAACCAAAAAAATTATCCTAAGTACCCATCATGGTGTGGATTTTCAAGTAAAGATGTACAATGCTCAGAGTGTAACCCATTTTGGTTGCAAAAATTGGAAAGCACTTTGCAAGATGTATGGTTTTGATGAGGGTATGCTTGTTACCATGAATCTTGGTGATCCTACAATCGAGCAAGAGAGACCTACGATTTTCGTCCTTGTGGATACACCTCCAATTCTTCCCCCATCTGAGCTTAACATAGTTATTAAGTAATTTATATTGTTTATTTCAAAATGGTTGACAACTTATTCTCCATTGACAGCTTATTTTCATTCTTCAAAGAATGTGCGGAAGATGGTAGACAGAACCTACTACACCGAAGGCTCCAAAGTAACTTATCAGGAGAAAAATCATCTGGTCGCATTTTGTACTGATCTTGAGAATTACAATGTCTACAATCGAACTCCTCAACATTATGGTCAATATGTGCCACTAGTGCACGTGTTGAACTACGGTAACTACCATGGAGATACCCTGGTAAGATTTTTGTATTATTACAACATCCGTGCATCTTTTTGCACACTTCTAAAACTAATACATCATATCATTGCTAACTATGAAGTTATTACTATGTTTTTCCACAGATAATCCCGAATGATTGTGTGCCTCATCTGATGTATACACACGGTAGCCTTCATGCTTTGAACATACAATCAGGTCGTCCTACGAATCTCAACTGTCCATACCGGGTTTCTAAAATAAGTGGAGACCTGAGAATCAAAGAATGGTAAAAATGTATGGACAGTCGTAAGGAGCTTCTTGGAAGCAACATTCAGCGAAGGGCAAAAATTGGAGACAGGATGATCGCCATTCTTCATAATGGAGAGTCAGGGTCTATATTGTTTTATGCTATTTTACCTTAAGGGTGTTTAGGTCCTACCTGATACTGATGATCATGTGTTAAGAACAATTATGTAGGGTTGGGTTCGATGACTATGAGGATGATGATCGTATGACTTATTATTAATAACGAGTAGAAGTTGTATGATGATGCATGATTAGTAGGACGAGTACTTGTTATTATATATGCTGATGTATGTGAGCATGCATGAGTTATTATATCAGCGGGTAAAATGAACATATATAGCAGCAGTGTTGGTAAACCAAGGACGAAGATATAAGAGAGGACATTTCTCTCTATTAGCTAGCTAATATAACAACCTAAAAATAACCCCAAAACCCCCTAAAGCAGTAAATTTCTAAAAAAACATGGACTTTTGGTCCCGGTTGGTGCCACCAACCGGTACCAAAGCCCCCCTGACTGGGCTCGGCGCACAGAGCCACGTGGAGGCACATTAGTCCCGGTTCTAGTTTGAACCGGGACTAATGGGTGAAGGTATTAGTAACGGCCCATTAGTCCCGGTTCATGAACCGGGACTAAAGGCCCTCACGAACCGGGACTATTAGGTGTTTTTCTACTAATGGTTGGAGGGCGTTTCTTGCCCTCATTTACCCTAAAAGCTGCGCGTGCCCTATTATAAGACTGTTGTCGAAGATGCTCTAGATGCTGCTCAAGGCAAACATCTGATGGCTAGCACAGGCTGCATCTAACACTGAATGATATGTACAAGAACAATGTATAGACTTCAAAACGTGGCACAATAAAACCAGTTGCAACTGTCATGACGTGGATCACTTAGAAACAAATAAATCCTTGGCAAAAATAAAGGTCAAATTGGCAATCAAAGCAAAGTACCAAAGTGAAGGCGGGGGCCAGTAAATAATCCTGAAATGTAACATGTAGTGCTTGGACTTTTTCCAATCAAATATCTCGGGATGCCAGTGAGCTTCTCTCCTTTAAAAGACTCGGTGTGGGACTTTATTGTAGATAAGTATCTGAAAAACTTTGGGACCTGGATTGGTAATGCTGCCTCCATCGGAGGCAGACTCACTCTGCTCACTTCGGTGTTGTCGCAGCTATCTCTCTATCATATGTCTATGTGGCTTATGAGTAAGACCTTTGTAGAAAAACTGAACAAGCATCGAAGGAAATTTTTCTGGCAAGGATGCAACAGGAAAAATAGGTACTACCTGGTTAAATGGAAGAGGGTATGTAGATCGAAAGTCAAAGGAGGGCTGGGTGTTAAAGATCTCAGAAAGAGAATATTAGCCTCATGGTGAAATGGTGGTGGAAATTAGAAACCAGAATGGGGTATGACAGGATTTGGTGAGAGCCAGATACCTATCTAACAAATCTGTTTCGGCTGTGACCCCCAAATACTCAGACTCTCCATGTTGGAAAGCTCTTCTGAAAATCAGAGAGCTATACATGGTGGGGAGGCGAATTAAACTGGGTGTTGGTGACCTCACCAGGGTATGGAAAGACCCCAGAAATGGGCTACCCCCATTTAGCTTGATGTTTCCTCAACTGTGAAATATGTACATATCAAGACTGTACAGTGGAGAAAATTGACAGAGTCGAGGTCTCGACCTTTCTCAGGCGACGTCTATTCCCTGATCTGAATGGCCAATGGGATAAGATGCGCGAACAAGTTGCGGGGCTAGATATTACTTCTGATAGGGATGTGGTGTACTGGGTTTAAGTAAGAATGCGAAGTACTCCACTAAATCTATGTATAAATGGCTGGAAAAACCTCTTAGTGGGTGCAATTATAAATGGGTTTGGGAAGCAAAACTACCTCTCAAAATCCAAGTTTTCTTATGGAAAATGGCCCAAAATGCGGTACTCACCAGAGCTGTGATGAAAAGAAAAAAATGACCGGGGAACCCTGTGTGTTCTTTCTGCAACAATGTGGAAATGGCTTCTCATTTGTTCTTCTCTTGTCCTGTGGCACGAGTAACCTGGAGGGCAATTGGAGTGGTCCTGGGGACTGAGCTCTGCCCTAATAATATATGGCAATTCTATGTGTGGTGCAATATGTTCCTGACTAATGGGTCCAGATTCTATACTGTAGGTCTGGCCGCAGTAACCTAGGCTATATGGCTGGCACGTAACAAGGCTACCTTTGAGAAAAAAGTTGATTAAATCTCCTTTTGATATTGTGTCCTCGGCTTGTTCTTTTCTTCTATATTAGGCAGGTCTCCAGCCGAAGGAAGAAGCGGTGAAGCTACGACAGGGGGCCGAGATCATCAGATCCAGCACGGCTAGGCTGATGGTGATGTGCGAAGAAGCCAGACGTATGGTGGAAGACGCTGGAGAAGTCCTCTCTTGGCGATTGACGTTGATGTGTGGTTGGTCTGGATGCTTGGATGTTGCTGGTTGCTGTTCTACGTCGTGGATCTCTTAGCGGGCACCTCTGCTAAAGTGTTAGCTAGTTGCTCTTTTGTGTCCGGTTTTGTAATGAGACTGATCTAATTGGTGCTGTCAAGTTTTTGCCCCATAGTGCTCGTTTCGATGGCGGACGAGCACAGTGGGTTTCCTGGCAGTGCGTTGAACTCGCTACCCTCTTTTCTTTCTTCCTGGTTATGTCTGGCACTATTGTATTTCCGTTTAATGCAAATGGAAAGGGGTATGCCCGGTTCAAAAAAAAATGTAACATGTAGTGCTGAAATGCTGAAAAAATCATCAAGGTTTCATTCCACCACAATTATACAATGCAGAAATGTGAGTGAAGCAATTTCCAAAAACTGGGCATTTCAGTGTGTTATCGCGAGCCGAAAACTAGAAAACCCTAGAGACACGTGTTGGTAACTTGATGTGGCCGACAAAACAAACAACTGCACGTACGATCATCCCCCTTGGAACTTGCCACAAGTTAAAAATATGTTCTGTATTGTCACCCCTAGAGTATATAAGAATTTCTGCGGCCTCCCAATCCCATGACACACTGCTAAGGGGTTATGGTCCATTTTATAACTATTCATGCAGACGGTTTGCTTCCTAGCTCGCTTTGAGTTCCCTCTTGCAACGATTGCTTAGATCTAGTGTGCTTTTATATACTTTGAAGTAAGACAGACATGTATGTGGCATAGTGGCCTTGCACCCAATTCTGGTCAACAAAGTGGACGGTAAGAAAACTATTTGTAGCACTGAGGGCACTTTAAATGTCATTGATGCAGTACAAACTTGGTGTGGTGGTGTAGGGCACCATAAACGCCATCATAGATGCAACACCACACCTAAGATAGGGACAAATCGTCAAATGCATCAAATGTATCGCTTGATAAAGTAATGGATGAATTCTTTTGTTCAGACATCAATGGTATAGGTAGAGGGAGACAAGAAAAGAGAGTGGGGCACCATTGAACATTGATTTAATCCATAACATCCAGCCCAAGAACTATGATCGATGTGTAGCATTCTAAGTGTCTCGTCAGATCAGCTCTTGAAATTATTAACCTCTTCTCTTGGAGGCTGCAGAGTTATCCTATGTATTGGATGTTGATATATAATAATAAAACCCTACTCTGCTAAGAAAAAAAAATATTCGTCCATAGCTTTTCTTATAGTAGTGTTTTCATACCTGCACAACTTGGTAACATGTAACATAGGTCTAGGACAAAATGTGTCCTTCTGCATCGCTGGCAGTAGGCGGCTTTATTTTGCAAGAACAACCATTGATAATTATTGCAACATGTTACATACGCAAGCATCCGAATTATTGATATGCACATGAAACGAGGAAAATTGTAGATTAGATGCCTAAGCAAAATTTGGATCAAATTAAAACTTACATATTCCCAAAATTGGAACATCACCACCTTCTTCGTCCAATAGAGAGTAATAGAACAACAATAGCTCAGGTAACTAAACTTATTAATATTTGTTCTGAATATGTTGGTTTAGGAAAGGTAGCACTAGCTGCCAGTTGGGCGGCCCAAACTTTCAGCCGGTCCACTTCCAGCCTTTTGATTAAGCCAAATATAATTGTTTGATCCTATCCCTTATCTCCTCGCACACTCTGCATCGTCTTCCCTGCCTTCTTGTGTTCCCGGCAGAGGTTTTTTTTCTAATCCCAACCACGTCTCGCTGCATCCCTCTACACCTCTGAGAGGCTCCATGCAACAGCACCGTCGGCTTACCGCAGCACTTGGTGGTCCCGTTGCATCAACGTCTGTGGCATCTAGAGAAGGGAAGAGAGAGTTTCATCACCGTCCGCTGATGGAAGCTCAGGGTCACAACTTCTCCGATGCCCATGGCCGGTAGCAGCACCGTCACAAGTTTCCACGCCGCCTTAGCTGCTTCGACCATCACCGATTCTAGCACCACCACCACTGAGGATTTGCAGTGCCGTCGTGCTCCTACTATGCCCTTGTTTGATTTTGCCAGTTGCAACTTTTTATTTGCCGGTTCCAACTTATGATTTTGCCGGTCGCAGCAATTTCCTCCGTCAGTAGCAGCTTTTGATTCGCCGGTCCAAACATCTGGTGCCGCTGGTTCTAGCATCTCCAGCAGCAGTTGCAACATTGCGCCGTCCTTCATCGTAGCTGCCGATGCCGCCGTCATAGCTTCATGCAGTGCCTGTTCCAGCATCACTGTACATTTCTCCCAGCATTCACACAATGTTGTTGTAGTTTTTTGTTGTGCGGTTTCAGCAAAGAACGTTGGTCGGCGTGGTCTGCTCTTCCAGGACCGACAACCTCAGTTGGAGCAAAACATGTTAGAATAAATCCGAGGCATACCGTCGATTATCCGAGGACCAAGCAATCACACGAGCACGACACCGAGATTTGTTAACGAGGTTCACCGATATGGCTACATCCCCGGGGCTTGACTACGGGCGCTCCTTCCCGTGACACCGTCACAATACCGCACCAGGTCGCCCTGGATGCCGGCACATGCCGCCGGCTTCCCCTGCATTCCTGTGCTATTATGTTGGCATATGTTACATCGTGTGTCTACCGCCACTATATATAAGAGGCCTAGGATACAAGTGTCCTACTAGGACACGACTCCATATCCTATGTAAACACAATACTACTCAGAGTCCAACCGTAACCTATCGTGTACACAATATTCGACACAACTCTAACAAACTCCACCTTGGCGAATATTCCCCACCACCTTGAATTCGTCAATGCGTCAAACTTCCATGTACATTGGACTTGAGCTTATCCCATGAAAACCACTGCTACTCCAAAAACTCCATATGACTCCACCTGCAACTTGTAGTCCCTTCTTTTCTTGACCACAGTCAACACTCGAGCAAAATTAAGTTCCACATTACTTTAGTTTGCGCTCCCAACTTTCAGAGTATCCGTCAACTCCATCACACACCGATCACTGACCTGCGTGACAGTGAACAACTCACATATTGGTGTCACATATAAGAGTTGTCTGAACTCAACATCACCGCTCCTTTCTTGACCGCCCGTCTGAAACATGAAGAAATTTCACCATTGCTTGTAGTCATCCCGAGTCAAATTCGCAGTTGTCTCACCACATGTATGACCACCAGAGCCCTGGTCCGTCTCCATGCCCCCATGCATACCGCACGCCTCGCCGCTATTACCGCGTCGAGCCTCTGCTGTCCCGGTCGAGTCTCAAGGGTCGTGAAACCACACCATTCAACCCCCACTGCAGAGTACCACCGATCATCACCGACCGATGACGAGTTTCATGCTTCCATCAGACCACTGGGCTCCAGTCCAAACTACGTGTCACTCGCTTTTCCCGCCTGCTGAATAGGCTTCGGCCCTGTCGACTTACGCCGTAGCCCCTCAATCCAGCTCCACCTTCAACATGACTCCATGGTAGATGATCAGTCGACCCCTGCGCCTCATCGACTTCAAGCTCCAGTCCGACCTAACCGAACTTCCCTCAACTGTAACCATGCTCCATCCTGCACCATCACTGCTAGCACTATGCATGCATAGACGCCCTGTGTATGCATGATTCTGCCACGACGCGTTCCAGACACTTCCGAGCCTAATACGCACGTCATCAACCTGCCAACTGGTACAACCTGCGTGCAATTAGCAATGGCTCAAAAAAAATTGCTTCCATGGTAGCTCCCGTGGTTGCACCAGGTGCGTGCCTCCACTAGTTCCAATGCTATTTTCCTTTGTCCCATTAATGTCCATGTCATGCCAACACCATGGGCAGATTATCCTTTTTTTTCCACAACAAATCTCCTGTACACCATGCATGCAGTAGCCCCGCCCGTCACGACTTGACGCCTCGTTTTCTGCTAACCGGCGCCTGCAGCCGCTTTATCTGCGCTCGGCCCACTTTTGCTCGGGTATTTAGCGCAAAAAAAGAGCTCGAGCAGGGAGCCGAAACGTGACCTCTTGGTTCACAGATCAATCTCGTAACCACCCCGCCTCAGGAACTTCATGTAATACTCCCTCCGTCTAGGTGAGTAAGTCATCTTAGATTGTGCACCGTGATCAAGGAGGAGTAGAAAACGAGAGAACTTAATGTTCATTTGCTAATTAATAGCATTGCATGCAATGAACTAACCACTGCATGTCGTGTTTGGTAGTCTCAAATCATTAAAAGCATGTACACCCCACATCTCTTATTGGTTGATACGTCAAGAAACAAGAAACGAGGTAGAATTTAATGCACCGGTCTAAGTGTTTTGGGATTATTTGATTTTCGTAAGATGACTTACACACCTAGACGGATGGAGTAACTTACATCACTTACGTTCCTTAGCATCTTCACTTTCGTTTTTTCTGTTTTCTATTCCTCATTTTTTTCTGTCTTCGTTTTTCTGTTTTACCTTTTATTTTTCCTTCTTCCTCGTTCGATGTTTTCTCGAATCCATCCATATTTAATTTTTTTATGAACTCTTTTCAAATTTAATGAACTTTTTTCTAATTCAATGAACTTTTTTGTAAATTCGATGAACTTTTTCAAATTTCAATGAACTTTTTTCAAATTCGATGAACTTTTTCCAAATCCGATGAACTTTTTTAAAAATTTGATGAACTTTTTTCAAAATCGATGAACTGTTTTCAAACCGATGAACTTTTTTTTCGAAAACGATGAACTTTCTAAACTTTTTCATAAAGTTGTTTTCCAAAATCGGTGAACCTTTTTATGTTTGTGAACTTTTCTTCAAAAATGATGAACTATTTCTCAAAAGTTTGTGAACTTGTCTCAAAATCGATGAACGTTTTCAAATTCATGATTTTATAAAAATAAATAAAAGGCTAAATGATAAACGAATAGTGCGTCTATACTAGTCTATGTACAGTTATCGCTATTAGAAATCACATGTGACTGGTTGCTGTGGTGGTCAGCTAGTCTCGAACATGCGGTTTCGTAACGAGCGGTGTGAGTTCGATTCCTCAGCAGACATCTTTTTTGCGTTTTCCTGGTGATTTTTGTCCGGTATGCTTTCCCATCGTGGGCCGGCCCAACAAGGCGTTCATGCGGGCGCCAGCTACAAGGCGCCGAACAGGAGCTCCCCTTGCCGTATGCGCCCGTACAAGCCGCCGCCGCTATTGGGCCCTGCCCACGTGTGGGCCACACGCGGCTAATCGCCACGAACAAACAGGCCTCCACGCGCTAGCCAGCTATACCGCTGCCACGCGCTACTGTCGCTCGCATCTCGCCGAGTCAACGCATGAACCGATGACCGATCTCACCAAGAACTCGACGATCTGCCGAATCGACTGCACGACCTGCTGCTACAAGGCTGCAACTCACTGCAAGGCATCCAACCACGCGACTGATTCTTCATCCTCTAGATCAACCAAATATTCACCTCGTAACCTAGCTCTGATACCACTTGTTAGAATAAATCCGAGACATATCGTCGATTATCCGAGGACCAAGCAATCACACGAGCACGACACCAAGATTTGTTAACGAGGTTCACCGATATGGCTACATCCCCGGGGCTTGACTACGGGCACTCCTCCCCGTGACACCGTCACAATACCGCACCAGGCCGCCCTGGACGCCGACACATGTCACCGGCTTCCCCTGCGTTCCTGTGTTATTATGTTGGCATAGGTTACATCGTGTGTCTACCCCCGCTATATATGAGAGGCCTAGGATACAAGTGTCCTACTAGGACACGACTCCATATCCTATGTAAACACAATACTACTCAGAGTCCAACCGTAACCTACCGTGTACACAATATTCGACACAACTCTAACAAAACATGAAGCCGGTTGTAGCAAAAAGAGACGTTGGTTGTAGCAAAAACGTGAAGCCGGTTGTGCATTGCAGCTTGCCCGAGCAGTGGTTCCAGCTTTTGGCTTCGTAGTTGCAGCTCCGCAAGGTGGCGTGGTTGCAGTTGTCGGTGTTGATGGTCTCCGTGTCGGCCTCGGAGAGCTCCAGCAGCAGTAATGCCATGCTCTCCCACAACAGATATCCGTGTGTGCTGGCCTCTAAATCACAGCATAGCATGTGCGTGGTGTGTGGGTGGTCGCCGGCGCACGACATCTGGGGGAAGTGTGGAGACAGGAAAGGGAACCAGTAAGCTCGGGGGTAAAACTTCCCATGGCAGCCGAGGAAGAAGAAGAAAAAGAGAGATGCGGGAAAGGAAGAAGAAAGAGATAAGGATAGGAAGGTCAGGGGTGGTGCGTGGACCTACGAGCGATCAATTTGGGGTCGTTCGATCTCGTCTCATCCTATGGCGCGCGATTGACCGACGCACGCTTCGCCCGGTCGGCCGTAAGGAACCGTTTTCCTTTAGGAAATTTAGCTGAACGATTGGCCGGCTTGCTTGTCCATGTGTTGTTGATGAAGGATGATTACATTGAGGTATTTTCAACAACCCGTTGTGCCCAACAGCAGTCAAGAAGCCAAGCAACTTATAAACAATTTGCTTTATGATTGATCCGTCAAGAGGCAAAAGACAAATGCAACAAAAAAGTTAGGTGAAGCATTTGAAGAATATTTTTTTTGTGAATTGTCTGTAAAGATTATGTTTATATTGCGATTGTAAGAAACTAACAATACTGGTAATTGTGAAAATGGCCTCCAAGGAATGCCATAACTGAAAGGAATCAAAGCTCTACTCGCACAATTGACAGGAATCATAGCCCTGTCGAAACTGATGGTAACAAGTTTATTAGACTTAAATGAACTTGCATCTGTAGAAAGTGATGTGATCTGGTGGAAAATAATAGCACTGCACAGTGTCCTCCCGCTACCAATATACAAACAGAAAAATCATGTGAAACAAATGTCAACAAGCCAAACTGCCCAAATTCCATTGAGGTGATTATCAGACAAGATGTACCGTTTGACAATGGTGCACCTACGTACAGAGAAGGTTACACTTGATCTGAACATTAAAGATCTGAATACAATGGATGAGGTGAAACTGCAATGGATCCTTGGCTCAGCATTGCTGCAAGCCCTTGACAAGCTCAGAAACAGCAAGGCGAACGACTCCAACTAGGCTAAATCAAGCCCCTGTCAGAAAAATAAAAACAGCGAGGTGAAAATGGAGATGAAATCAGCGTCAAACATAGGTGCAACTGATGCTTTTGGCAAGACCACCTCTACTCCAGCATCTGGATAAGAAGAAACCTCAGCAATCCATTTGTGGAGTATACCAACCGTAGGTTGTTACAGTAGCGCTCACTTGTTTCTAGTTTATAAGGCATATCTACTTTGTCTCGAGTTAATGCTTTTAACTTTGACCAAGTTTATATAAAGAATAATACCAACATCTATCTGCATGACTAGATCGATGTTGATTGTTTTTTCTATAAACTTGGTCGAACTTAGGAGAGTTTTACTCGAGGCAGAGTAGATATTCCCTATAAACTGAAGAGTAGCAAGTAGTTTCATACGCATAGGTGATAGAAAACCTATACTTTGCATGATATTTTGTGTTTTGAAGGAAGAAAGATAGGCAGTCAGTTTGCTGCTGTGTATGGCTGGCTGTCTGAGGCAGAACAGTTGTTACCTCGTATTAGTAATGAAATATCCTTTCTGTTACAGTATTGAATATTGATGTTCCTGTGTTACCTGTACCCCCTTCTCCTCATGATCAGTCTCGTGTGTTATGCTCTGTGTTTCACAAGAGGCAATGCAACTGGGAAAACTTAGTAAATGCTGGTGAAGGCATTACACCAAAAAGTATGTACAAAGAACAAGCCCTGGACTCAAAATGTACCAGAATAAAACCAGTTGTCAACTGTCATAATATGGACAATGTAAAACTCGCATCAGATCAACAATATAGAAACGTCAGCGTGTCAGTGTGTTATCCTGAGCTGAAGATGAAGAAAAGGCCACAGCAGTAGATTATAACTTGATACAACACCAAACCAAGCTGCAGCGCATGCATGCACGGCTGCCGTTAAGAACCTCTAGGAATACAACATGTACAGGTTGCCCGTCCCAGACGCAAATCTGATTTCCGATTGTCTCCTAATCCCATGACACACTGATGTAGATAGTTAGTTGCCTTCATCGTTTCAAGTATGTATGCCTTGCTGTCCCTCTTGTGGCGGCAGTGGCTTAGATCCTAGTCTTCTTTTATAGATGAAGCAAGGCAGTCAACATGAGGCATGGTGTGTGTCCTTTCACACAATGCAATCAAGGTCGGTATATGAAAATTTAATTGTTAACAATGGCACTGTAATTAAGATTCATTGATACATGGGGCACATCCATTTATTGCATAGGGATTCCTCTCTGTCCTCATGGGAGAGATATCTGACTGGTCACAGTTCTTTAGTGTTCTTTGATTAATGTGGATGGTTGCATTTAATAGAAAGTCTGTTTCCTTCATAAACCTGGATGATTGTTTGTTGATAGCAGAAATTGACGTTTCACGGATGATTTGTAGCAGATATTTGATAGTGGTGATCTACTCCGCTATCGTGACGAGTCTGGGTACATCCTACTGTGCTGAATTGAGCTGCCACACATATGCCTTGTGTGTTAGCTTTTTTTCAAAAATAAGGATTACTCCCGGCCTCTGCATCAGCAAGATGTACACAGTCATCTTTGTTAATTATTCATGAGAGTCTGACAAAATGAATACAAGGATCAACCAAGCCACCTTCTAGGCGAACAAAGTCGCTAGACCTACAAGTAAATAGATGTGCCATGTCCGCATAACAAACACAATTTAATCCAGTGGCCTTAAAACCATCCAGTCTAGGCATCCCATAACGTGCACCGCCTGCACGCGCTCTAGGATCTGCCGCCGCCATCTTTCGCCATCCCGTCTTCAGGAGGAACCACTGCATAGATCTTACCAGTTCAATCTGCCGTCGATGTCTCCACGGCACCAGACAGCGCAACCAGCCTGCGCGCGTCGACCAAACCGTGTCCAACACTGAGACTCTAGTGCTCCACGCCGCTGAGACCCACTGTCATCAATGCGGTCGATGTAACACGACTCCACCTGTTGGCCTCTCCAATGAACCACTGCTCCAAGATGATGCCCACGGGAGGGAGAACGACACCAAAGTCTCTGGAGTTTTGCTAATTCATTTGATGTTTTTCTTCATTATTGCTTTTCTTTGTGCTTTTGTTTTTCATAGGTCATAAATGATGGTTGCAACTTAGGTAAATATATGTAGACGCTTGTGTCTTGTTATTTTACAAACCACCAAAGTAAAATTTAACATTTTGTTTCTGAAGCAATATATTTTGTGTTGACCTGTACATACATGTTTTTTGCACATTTATAATGTATCCAAACAGGAATCACCATGTTCTTAATCTAGATCATACATTGTTGTAACTACTAGTACATATCTTGTACCCCGATCGTAATCTGTTGTGAACGATTGCAAGGTTGTTAAAGGCATCTCCAAGGCAGCAAATCTCCCGCAAGCGTTCGGACCGCGTTGTCTTGACGCAATTTGTTATCCAACGCAGATCTGTAACGGTTTGCCAAGCAATCTGGACCACGTTTTCCAGTAAACTGGAAATATATGTTGTGGGGAGGGGGTTTACGGGAGTTCGGACATCCTTTTGGCCAATCAAAAGGCACCAAGTACAGTCTCTACTCTGCGTCCGCTCAGAATGGCTAGCATTGGGTGGAAGACATTGTGCTAATTGTGCTATATTTGGCGGAAGGTAGTGCGGAAGAGGTTTGTGCATTTGGCGGAAGGTACTAAGTATGCTTGATTAGGTGATCTTGCTCGATTAGGCGGAGCTTAGTAGCTTCATTTGGCGGAAGCTAGATTTCCGCCAAATGCTTATTATCTAAGCTTAGCTATTAAACAAATGAAAAATCACAGTTGCTAATTTTTAAGGCGAACATTTACCGTATAGTGTTGGATGGATGGCTGTCGTATTCGTGTCCAGACACTAGTCTGGACCGATTTTCGGATAAATACCATGTTCTTTTACAGGTCAGGGTTGGAGATGCCCTAACAGCCTATATAAATGCAAACCAGCGCCACCGGAGAGGTGACAGATCCAACTATCTCATGTGTTTTACAGCACCAAGCGTGGGTGCATCCAGAAAAGAACATGTAGCTCTATCATATTAATGTTCCTCCTTGCACAAATCTGAGTCCCGTCGCCTTCCAATCCCATGGTACGCCACTAACTAGGGGTTATGGTTCATTCTGTAACTAAGTATTCATGTGGACAATTAGCTACCTTGTTCAGTTTGAGTATGTATGCACTTTATCCCTGTTGCAAGCCGATTTAGATCCTAGGCTGCTTTTATACACGAACCAAGGTAGGCATGCATGTGTGTCCTTGCACGCAATGCAAGCAAGGTCAACAAAAAGCAATATGAGAACTTAATTGGTAGTGAGTACACTGTAAGCTTCATTGGTACATAGGGCACATCCATTCATTGCATTTGGTGATTCCTCCTTGTCTTAGGTGTATGCAGGTCTTCAACACGGTTTTCTATGCCAATGATGTTTTTTGTTTTCTTTTTTTCTATTTAAAAAGAGAAATAATGCTGAGTTATATACATAATACTTGTGTATGTATTACTCCCTTCGTCCCTTGATATAAGACAGCTTTGCAGTTCAATATTAAGGGATAGAGGTACTAGTAGATAAAAAAGAGGTAAATACATCAGGAGTCATAGAACTTACACGCGACAGTCAGTTTGGTGCACGAACTTGTAAAATACATCTTTCGGGTCATCAAAATTGTACGAACGTTCGTATACGGTCACATTCATGTACGCGGGCGTATTCGTGGCCTATGTGGCATGCCAGCATATCCAGGGCCTGCTGTAAGCTCGTGTCGCATTCATTGCGACTTCCCTACCCTAGCCGCCGCCACGCCAGTCGACTAGGGAGGCGACTTTTTTCCTCCGATCTCAGCCGGCCAGGGCGTTGGCCCCCTCTCCCTCCGGCTGCTCCGGCGGCAGGAGGGAGGGGGGACCCCGTTCCTCCGTTCTGTAGTTAGGTTTTGGATTTGTAGGTCGTGGTGTGCCGTTCGGGTGATGGGAGCGGCGCCCGGACGAATAAATCTGCCTCAGCTTCACTCCCACATCGGCGGTGTCGTTTATGGCGGCGTCTCGGAGTTGATTGCATCGTGTGATTGCCGATCCCTCAGATCGGCTGTGTTAGGGTTCATGGATGATGTCGGTGAGGCGGCGGCGACGACTTCATCAGGTGTGTCTCTCCTTCTGCTCTGTCCCCGTTGTTGTGGCGTTGTCTCCGACGTCATGGTGGAGCAGGGAGGTTTTGTCATCCAGGAGTACGCGCAGACGGGTGTCTGCGCAAGTGACAGCTGGAAGATGGTGCATCCCGTGCTGGGTTTGTGGTTGGTGGCTGACAGTTCTGGTTTCCTCCTTCGACGTCAGTGTCGTGCGGGGGTGTCAGATCTAGAGTTCGATGGCGTGTCCGGGGACATGTTGCCCCGGTCTGATTCTTTCAACGGCAATGGTTTTGCTTCTGGCAAACTACTTTCGAGGTCCGTAAGGCTGCTGATTTGCGATGGAGCCGCGTCGAGCTCGGGGGAAGAGGTGATCTGTTTTCTTTTCCTTTGGTGGCCGCTTCGGTGGTGTCGGAGGAAAGGAACAGGCGCTGGTATTTTGCATAGGATTATCCTATGTTTTCAGTCTTGTAATGTCGGTGCTTACGTGCCTTGTAATCAGATCTTTATTTTATAAATGAGACACGTATTACCATGCAAAAAAAAAGCTCGTGTCGCATTCCGTCGCATGGTAGATCAACAGCCTTTTTTAATTATGTATTATTCCCCTATTTTTTAATGTATTAAGCCCCTAAAATAAAATGAATTTTTATTTACGTATTAAGCCCCTAAAATAAAATTAAAAAACAAGGGATGGTTGTGTTTCGAGCCAAGGACATAGCCCTACTAGGCTCGGGTGGACAGCCACCAAACTGATCATCATTCATGTGTAGGTGGCACAAATAATTTCTATATCATATAAACATGTCCGAAAAATAAACTTTACAAGAAATGTAACCCCAAAAAAGGGAGCACCGCGGCTCGACTTTGTGACCTCGTGCTCAACGTTAACTAAGAATACCTCCAGGCTTCGGCAACACAACATGTACAAATGGGATAAATATTTTTCATGTTGTTATAACCTATTGTTCTATGTAAGAAAACAAATTCTATTGTTGTGTTTGTGACATTTAAAACGTATTATGCCCTTATTTTTTTAATGTATTAAGCCCTAATATAAAATGGATTTTTTATTCACGTATTAAGCCCTTAAAAAAAGGGATGGTTGGGTTTCGAACCAGTGACATGCCCCTAGTAGGCTCGGGTGGACAGCCAGCAAACCAATGATCATTCATGTCTAGTTAGCACGAATAATTTCTATATCATATAAACACGGCCAAATTTTTTTACAAGAAATGTAACCCCAAAAAAAGGAGCACCATGGCTCGACTTTGTGACCTCATGGTCAACCTTAACTAAGATTACCTCCAGGCTTCGGCAACACAACATGTCGAAATGGGATAAATATCTTTCATGTTGTTATTCCTTCTTGTTCTATGTAAGAAAAGAAATTATATTCTTGTGTTTGTGACATTTAAAAAATGTTTATGTGTTACAAAAAAAGGTATGTGACAATTATAAAACTGCTTAAACATTGTAAAACACATTTGTATAATTAAAAATGTTATGTTGCATTTTCAAAATGTTCATGCTTTCCAAAAAACTGGTTATGACACCCACAAAAAATAAAGTGGTCATGACATTTTTAAATGTTTATACAATGTATAAAATTGTTCGCATAGCTTATAAATGTTTCATACCATCCAAATATGTTTAAAACATATTTGAAAAAGGTGTCAAAACTTATATCTGAAAAAATGTTAATCATATATTTAAAAAATATTAAGCATATATTTTTTAGAATACTCCAAACATAGATGTATACTGGAGTATTTAAAACATATGTATATCAAAACATAGGTATATACCGGAGTATTTGAAACATCAAAACATGTGTGTATCATATGGAATATATGTTTCAATACACATAAGTTTCAAAACTTGTATTTGAGTACATGTTAATCATATGGAGTATATGTTTTGATGTCTATTTTCTTCCAGTATACATCTAAAAACATTTTTATACATGTTTAATATTTTTTAAACATATGATTAACATTCTTTCAAATATGTGGTTAAACTTATGATTAACATTATTTTAAATATAAGTTTTTGAAACTTTTTAAAATGCCACGTCCCTTTTTTTAATACATAAATATCTTTTAAATATCACAAACACAAGAATATAATTTGTTTTCTTACATCTGGACGTGTTGTGTTGTCGTAGCCCGGAGGTAACCTTAGTTAACCTTGACCACAAGGTCACATGGTCGAGCCAGGGTGCTCATTTTTTCCGGGTTACATTTCTTGTAAGATTTATTTTCAATCAATGTTTATATGATACAGAAATTAATCATGCTATATAGACATGAATGATCATTAGTCTGGTGGTTTTCCACGTGAGCCTACTAGGGTCACGTTGCGGCTTCGAAATGCCACCATCCCTTGTTTTTTAATTTTATTTTAGGGGCTTAATATGAAAATAAAAAAGGCAATGGCCTCACTGCAGATCTACATGCGACAGAGGCTGACATTGGGGTCTGGCCATGCTGGCATGCCACATAGGCCATGGATACATATGTGTACGTGCAATGTGACCTTATAGAAACATCTGTGCAAGTTTGATGACCAAAAAGACGTATTTTACAAGTTTGTGCACCAAACTGACCGTCACGTGCAAGTTTTATGACTTCCGGTGTATTTACCTCGATAAAAAATCTCTTCATGTTCAGACAGCACGTCCCGATACAGATTGTTATGATATAGCCAATAATCCTA
>NC_057807.1:551522528-551572223 GCF_018294505.1 Triticum aestivum
GACTTGCTCCATCGCTATGTATTGGCAGTCTTGCCGTTCTTGCTAGGACACTCGAACAAAGACCTACATGAAAATAGGATACATAACATATGAAGAACTGAGTTCCCCTCCATCTCTCCACACCTCGACGGTAACTTGAGGTGGAGGCAAATGACGACCTTGAAGGAGAAAGAGTGCAAAAAGTAGCCGTCACCTTTGTGTGAGAAGTGTTGTGCAATTTTTCTCTTTTTGAGTGTACGGAGAAAGTATGTCTTAATTTTGCATGCATTGGAAACATGATAGGGCGTTTTGTTGAGCTATTGTCCATGTCGATTTGTGTGAATGTCAAGACAAGTATTTTGTTTTAGATAAAATAAAGATTGTACTTGTTGCACGATCACTCCTATCTCTGTAGCCTAGATTGGTTTTTGGAACATTCCACCAGCGGCCGTGTTACATACTCCCTATTGAGGGAGTCCTGGATTAGGGGGTCCTTGGACAACCGGATTATGTACTTTGGCCGGACTGTTGGACTATGAAAACACAAGATTGAAGACTTCGTCTCGTGTCCGGGTGGGACTCTCCTTGGCGTGGAAGGAAAGCTTGGCAATTCGAATATGTAGATCTCCTTTGTAACCGACTCTGTGTAATCCTAGCCCCCTCCGGTGCCTATATAAACCGAAGGGTTTAGTCCGTAGGGAAGAACAACAATCATAATCATAGGCTAGCTTCTAGGGTATAGCCTCAACGATCTCGTGGTAGATCAACTCTTGTAATACGCATATCATCAAGATCAATCAAGCAGGAAGTAGGGTATTACCTCCATCGAGAGGGCCTGAACCTGGGTAAACACCGTGTCCCCCGCCTCCTGTTACCATTAGCCATAGACGCACAGTTCGGGACCCCCTACCCGAGATCCGCCGGTTTTGACACCGACGTTGGTGCTTTCATTGAGAGTTCCACTGTGTCGTCGCGATAAGGCTTTATGGATCCTTCAATCATCAGCAA
Source organism: Triticum aestivum (assembly GCF_018294505.1). Lineage (NCBI taxonomy): Eukaryota > Viridiplantae > Streptophyta > Magnoliopsida > Poales > Poaceae > Triticum > Triticum aestivum. Next base: position 551,523,516 of record NC_057807.1, read on the forward strand.
TGATGCGGTCCAGGGTGAGGTTTTCCTCCCCGGACAGATCTTCGTATTTGGCGGTTTTGTACTGCGGGCCAACTCGCTTGGCCGTCTGGAGCAGATCGACAGCTACGCCCCTGGCCATCAGGTCAGGTTTGGAAACTTGAACTACACCGCCGACATCTGCGGAGACTTGATCTTCGACGGATTCGAGCCCACGCCAGGAGCGCCGAACAGTCACGCCGGGCATGACTTAGATCTGCCGTCGGACGGTGTTCGGGATATTGCACCTGCGGCTGCCCCGGCTTCCAATCTGGAGCAGATCGTGCCATCCGAGGACGGGTGGATGGACTCCGTCACGGAGGCCGCGCATTCATTGGCGCTGGAGCCGAACATAGACTTCACCTCCAAAGAGATATGTGTCATCGGACCCTCGGACTCGTCTCCGGTCATAGGTTCCGAACCACGTGTGCCTGTGCCTATCGAATCTGATTGGGCACCGATCATGGAGTTTAACTCCGCGGATATCTTTCAGCACTCACCCCTGGGTGACGTGCTAAATTCATTGAGGTCTCTCTCTCTCTATCAGGAGACTCTTGGCCGAACTATGTCCGGCTTGAGTGGGAAGCGAACGGCGAAGAAATTCGTTCCCCACCCACCACCCACTTAATAGCCACTGTCGATGACTTAACCGACGTGCTCGACTTTGACTCTGAAGACATCAACGGTATGGACGACGATGCAGGAGAAGAACAGGAATCACCGCCCACAGGGCGCTGGACAGCCACCTCATCATATGATATATATATGGTGGACACCCCCAAAGAAAACAATGGCGATGAGGCAACGGAGGATAATCCCTTGGGGAAGTAATCAAAGCACCGACGTCATCGGCGCCGCTCTCAACCCCGCCATGGAAAAAATAGCAATACCGACACAAGATATGATAGCAATCCGGATGGTGCCGAAGACGAAAACAATCCCGCCCAGCCAGACTTCGAGCTGGCCGAGCGGAAGGATGGGCAAGCTAGCCCCAAGGAGCAGGCAACATGTGGAGAATCAGAGGATGATAATTACATGCCCCTCTACGAAGACGAAGTGAGCCTTGGCAACGAAGAATTCATTGTGCCTGAGGATCCCGTTGAGGGAGTCCAGGATAAGGGGGTATCCGGATAGCCGGACTATATACTTTGGCCGGACTATTGGACTATGAAGATACAAGACAGAAGACTTCGTCCCGTGTCCGGATGGAACTCTCCTTGGTGTGGAAGGCAAGCTTGGTGATTCGGATGTAGATCTCCTTCTCTGTAAACCGACTCTGTGCAACCCTAGCCCCCTCTGGTGTCTATATAAACCGAAGGGTTTAGTTCATAGGACACAACAACAATCATATCGTAGGCTAGCTTCTAGGGTTTAGCCTCTCTAATCTCGTGGTAGATCAACTCTTGTAATACGCATACCATCAAGATCAATCAAGTAGGAAGTAGGGTATTACCTCCATCGAGAGGGCCCGAACCTAGGTAAACATCGCGTCCCCAGTCTCCAGTTACCATTAGCCTTAGACGCACAGTTCGGGACCCGCTACCTGAGATCCGCCGGTTTTGACACCGACATTGGTGCTTTCATTGAGAGTTCCTCTGTGTCGTTGCTGCAAGGCTAGATGGCTTCTCCAAATTTCAACCACACTGTCCTGGGCGAGACTTTCCTCCCTGGACAGATCTTCATGTTCGGCGGCTTCGCACTGCGGGCCAATTCGCTTGGCCATCTGGAGCAGATCGATAGCTATGCCCCTGGCCATCAGGTCAGGTTTGGAAACCTAAACTACACTGCCGACATCCGCAGAGACTTGATCTTCGACGGATTCGGGCCCGTGTCAGGAGCACCGAACAATCACGACGAGCATGACCTAGATCTGCAGTCGGACAGTATTCGGAACATCGCACCTGCCACCTCTCCGGACTTTGTTTGTCAGGACCCCGACTCCATGTCACATCGATCTAGCCGGTAACACCTCATATCACTTTGCGGCCTCACGCACGGTATCCCCACGGGTGTCGCCTTACCTTTGCCCGGGACCGTTTGCGCCTTTTGGCTCACATATATGATAGTGTCGCTAGCATCCATATGATAAGGAGCCCGGGCTGACATGACTAGTCGTAAACCCAAAGTGGCACAGACTTACAGGGACAGGCATCCATGACCCAGCTTCGAACGTGTCGGTCATCAGCATATGGGTCCGGGCTGTAGCACTGGGCTAGCAGGACTCCGGTAAACCGGGCTGTAGCGGGCTAACAGGACTCCGGTACTCAAAGCGTGACATTTCCCCCGAAGGGACAGACACAGGAACGAAGAAGGACACATGCCGGCCAGCCTAGGTGTTCCAGAGCAGTAGCAAGCTACCATGGCTCAGCGGTAACACTAGGAGACATTTCCCGGTAAGAGAGGCTACTAAAGATAAACAACTAGATAGTCAGATCCCACACATACCAAGCATTTCAATCATACACACAATATGCTCGATATGTGCAAATACAACGAAGCATCACAACATGACTCTACGACACCAGTACTTTATTTAAGGCTCAGGGAGCCATACATATCATACACAAAGGTACGGGTCTCACGACCCAACATACAAGTCATACAGTCATACAAACCAGCAGCGGAAGTAACTTATCTGAGTACAGACAACTAGTAAAATAAAAGAGGCTTGGAAGCCTAGCTATACTACGTGGTCCTTCACAAGCTCAGGGTCACCACCTGGGTCTTTAGCCTACTCGTTGATGTCAACGTCTACATAGAACCCATCAGAAGGGGTTGCAGCGTCTTCTGTAAAAATGTAGATTATAGCAACGTGAGTACAAGGGTACTCAGCAAGTCTTACATCAGATCCTACATACATGCATGTTATCAAGAAGGGTTGGTGGAGTTATTGCAGCAAGCCAGCTTTGACTCTTGGCTAGGCTATCCTACGATACTCCAACTTGAAATGGTTTTGCGCACACGAGTCCACTACTCACCACTTCAATACACCACCGAGGATCCACCTCCGTCTTCCTACGGAAGAGCCATCCTCGGCACTCACTCTTATCTTGAGGCTTTTAGTAGTTTCCATTTACTTGTCTATGAACTGTATAGGCAACCAAGTAGTCCTTTACCGCGGACGCGGCTATTCGAATAGATCATGTTAACCCTGCAGGGGTGTACTCCTTCATACACGCTCTCACCACTTATCGTCGTTTACACGACATGTACTCGGCAACCTTCAAGCGGAAGCCCAACGTGGGTGTCGGCCCCGACCTACCTAATCACCTAAGCCTCTAGTCCAGGTTTATCGCCTATTCAGGTTCCATCCGCAGGGAGTCCGGCCGAGGTTTCCCATACGGCCCCGAACGATGTGAACAGGGTTCCCGAGATACCTAACGGGTATTCGGTACACCCGGCCACGTACCTACCGCATCACAGCCCACCCCTACGGTCAGCGCTGTCCACGGCCTCCAGTAGGCTACAAACACCAGAAACTACTTGCAACTCCTGGACGGAGAACTAGGGTGAATAAGAAGCCGAGAGGGTCCATTGGTTTCGGGCCCAATGCATGGTAGTAGCTGATTCTTAAATCACACATACAGATCTCAGTGCTTAAGGTCGGCTTCAATGAAACAACCCACCATGTACTCCTACATGGCCTCTCATCGATACCTTTACCAAATCGTGTTCACCACACCACTCTCATTACCGACATAATCATTTCACTCTAGCCCATCACCCAGATGAACCAGACCTGACACGACTCTAAGCATAGCAGGCATAGCAAGGTAGGAACAACACATACTTATGGCTCAATCAACTCCTACACATGCTAGTGGGTTTCATCTAGTTACTGTGGCAATGACAGGTCATGCAGAGGAAATGGGTTCAACTACCGTAGCACACAACAGTTTGAAACGCGTTGTCTTAATGCAGTAAAAGAGAGCAGGAGCGAGAACATGGGATTGTATCGATATGATCAATGGTTGGTTGCTTGCCTGATGGTTCGATGCACGGATACGGTTCTTCGTTAGGGTAATCACGGTACTCCTCGGAGGCAGAACCTGTCGCAAAGGACATCGATACACAACATCACCAAACAATGTGCAACAATATGATGCATGCATGAAACATGGCAATATGAGTGTGTTGGGCTAATGCAACTAAAACCAGAAGGATTTGAGCAAATTTGAATCAAGGATTCAAATTTCAAATTCAAATATGGCCTTTTAAAGTGCTTTTCCTTGTTCTGCTTGAAACATCAATTTAACTTGTTTGATCATGCATGAAAATAGTACAGATGGATAGATTGGATTTTTCTGATCATTTTTCATATATAATTTGTCCAATTTGGAGTTACAAAATAAAAGTTATGAATTTTTGAAGTTTAAATAATATTCTGGAATTTCCTGATTTAAATTAAATCCAGAAATATAATTATTGCGCCAGCATGATGTCAGTGGTCAACTACGGCTGGCTGAGGTCAAACCTGACGTGTGGGGCCCACACGTCAGTGACAGGGGGGTTAAACAGGGTTAAATTAATCCTAATTACTAATTAGTGGCGCTGGGGCCCACTAGTCATTGTCAGGGGGTTAACTAATAGTGGTTAGCGCTAATCCTAATTAGCTACAGGGCTGGGCCCACCTGTCAGGGACTCAGGGGGGTTCCTGCCGTGGTCAAAGTGGGTCAACCCCACCGGCGACGTGACGCCGGCGAGGCCCGAGACGGCGGCGCGATGCGGGATCGCGCTACAGGGCACGGGCGAGGCCGTTCTTGGGCTCGTTGGAGAGCTCTTGCTCCCGCGCGTCGAACGGTGGTGGTGGCCGAGCCTGGGGTGGCCGGTTCCGTCGACGGCGAGCTCGTGGGCGGCGGCCGGAGTTCGGGTGCGGTCGGAGTTGGCGTTGCAGGGGGTTTGAGGAGGCGTTGGTGCGTGCTGCGTGCTCCTAGTGAGGCGTGGAGCACGATAGTGTGCTCGGTTGGGCGCTACAGTGACCGTGGCCACGACGGCGACATCGCCGGCGGCGTGGAGCTCTCGGCCAAGGTGGGGCTAAGGCCTAGAGGTCGAAAGAGACCAGGGAAGAAGGGGGAAACGACTCGGGGGCTCACCGCGGTTGCAGTGGGCGTCGAAGCGGGCTCGGAGACGCGCTGGAGACGGCGAATTCGACGGCGATGATGGTCGGAGCCCGAAGAGGGGAACGGCGACGTGGCGGCGATACAGGGCTTCCGGAGGCCCGTGAAGCGGTGGGGAGGAAGAGGGGGTTGTGGCGGAGCTTCTGAGCTAGTCGGGGGAGCGAGGGGTGGCCGGAGACGGCTGCTGTGGCGAACGGCGGCGGCGGTGGTGTTCGGCCGTGAGAGAGAGAGAGCGAGGGAGAGGAGGGGAGAGCCGGGGCGAGTGAGAGAGAGCAGGGGGGAGGCGTGGCGTCGTCCAGGGGCATCGAGGCGAGGAGGGGAGGGCAGGCAGGCAGGGAGAGAGGTGGCGTGGCGCGGTGGCGCGCGCGCGCGCCGGCCACACTCCCCTCCCTCTGTCGGGACGAAGACGACAGAGGAGGGAGATGGGCTGGGCCGCCTGCTGGCTGGGCCGGCCAACTGGCTGGGCTGCACAGGGAGGAGCCCAGGTAAGCTTCTCCCTTTTATTTTTTTCTGTTTTCTAATTTCTGACATTTGTTTTGATTTAAATAATATATTAAATCATTTATTTAACTTATGCCAATTTTTGCAGGGGCTAGATATATTATTCCAGAGCTCCTTTATAATTGGCATAATATTTGGACATATATTAATATATATAGAAATATTTTTCCAATGCAAATATTTATGCATTAATTCCAAATGCCCAAAATAAATGTCCATGAGCCACTAAAAATATTGGTTTGATTTTTATCTCTGTCCAATATTTCCAGAGAGCAACATGAGCATTTTCTTGGACCCTTTTGGAGAAATTTTTATTTGGGTCATTTTCAAAATGATTCTGAGGGTTTCACAGATCCCCATTTCAAGTTTCTGATGAAAGAGTAAACATGATGCAACACTCTAATGCATGACTAGCTAGGGTGTGACAACTCACCCCCACTCAAAAGAATCTCGTCCCGAGATTTGGGTTCCTCCGGGAAGAAGGCGGGGTACTCAAGTCGAAGACGATCCTCCCTTTCCCAAGTTGCTTCATCCTCAGAATGGTGCGACCATTGTACTTTGAGAAACTTGATGTTATGACGTCGAGTGGTACGCTCGGCCTGATCGAGGATACGAATGGGGTACTCTCGATATGTAAGATTATCTTGGAGATCAAGCGTTTCGTGGTCCACTTCACGGATAGGATCCGAGAAGCAACGCCTGAGTTGAGAAACGTGGAAGACATCATGGACTCTGGAGAGGTGCGGAGGTAATTCCAACTGGTAGGCAACTTCTCCTCGTTTGGCGAGAATGCGAAAAGGTCCAATGTAACGAGGAGCCAATTTGCCTTTGATACCGAAACGATGGGTTCCCTTCAGAGGGGTGACCCGAAGATAAGCCTTCTCGTCAACCTCGAAAGTCATAGCCTTATGTTTTCGGTCATATTGACTCTTTTGACGAGATTGGGCTGTTTTCAACTTTTCACGAACGATACGAACTTGTTCTTCTGCTTCCTGAATCATATCCGGGCCAAAGAATTGTCTTTCCCCGGTCTCTGACCAGTTAAGGGGTGTTCGACATCGTCGTCCATAGAGAACTTCAAAAGGGGCTTTACCCAAGCTAGATTGATAGCTGTTGTTGTAAGCGAATTCGGCAAATGGAAGGCACTTCTCCCAGTCCATTCCGAACGAGATAACAGAGGCTCGAAGCATGTCTTCTAGAATTTGGTTGACGCGTTCCACTTGACCACTCGACTGAGGGTGGAAGGCGGTGTTAAAGGAGAGACGAGTTCCCATAGCATTTTGGAAACTTTCCCAAAATCGAGAGGTGAAAAGACTTCCTCGATCCGAGTTAATTTCCAAAGGAACACCATGAAGGGACACTATTCGGGAGATGTATAAGTCTGCCAGCTGACTAGCGGTTATTCTCTCACGAACAGGTAGGAAATGGGCTACTTTGGAAAGACGATCGACCACGACGAAAATAGCATTATTCCCTCTCTTGGTCCTGGGAAAACCGGTAATGAAATCCATACCAATTTTATCCCATTTCCATTCAGGAATAGCTAAGGGTTGAAGGGTGCCAGCAGGCCGTTGGTGCTCTGCTTTTACACGACGACAGACGTCGCAATTTGCAATATACTGAGCAATTTCTCTCTTCATCCTAGTCCACCAGAACCTCTGGCGTAGGTCCTGATACATCTTAGTACTACCGGGATGAATGGTGAGAGGAGATTCATGAGCTTCCTTAAGGATCAAACGCCTCAGGTTTCGCACTTTGGGAACCACTAGTCGATTCCCGAAGTATACGACCCCTTGATCATTAATAGAGAAGCAATTCGCAATTCCTTTCTGAATGTTTCTCTTGATGCGGGAGATTCCCGGATCTACCTTCTGTGCTTTGATAATCTGATCCGTAAGGGTAGGTTTTGCCACCAAGGTGGAAAGAAAACCTTGAGGAACAATGTGAAGATTAAGTTTCCGAAATTCCTCATGGAGAAGCGGTTGACTTTGTTGTAACATCAGATTGTTACAATAAGATTTACGACTTAGCGCATCAGCCATGACGTTGGCTTTCCCTGGGGTGTAGGTTATCCCTAAATCGATGTCTGTGATCAATTCAACCCAACGTCTTTGCCTGAGATTCAAATCCGGTTGGGTGAAAATGTACTTCAGACTTTGGTGATCAGTGAATATTTCGCAACGGTTACCGAGGAGGTAATGTCGCCAGGTCTTAAGTGCATAGACTACGGCTGCAAGCTCTAGATCATGAGTAGGATAATTCTCCTCATGTGGGTGCAATTGCCGTGAAGCGTAGGCAATTACGTGTCGATCTTGCATGAGAATGCAACCTAGTCCTTGTCGCGAGGCGTCGCAGTAGATAACAAAATCCTTGGAGAAGTCTGGCGGTACCAGTACGGGAGCAGAAGTCAGGCGTCTTTTCAGTTCCTGAAAGCTGTGCTCACATTGTGGAGTCCACTCGAACTTCTTATCTTTCTTGAGGAGTTCGGTTAGAGGTTTAGCAACCTTGGAGAAGTTCTCGACAAAGCGACGACAATAGCTCGCTAAGCCTAGAAAACTCCGAACTTGCTTGACCGATTCAGGTGGAGTCCAGTTAAGGACGGCTTGAACTCGCTCAGGGTTAACAGCAATACCTTTACAGATATTACATGACCCAGATAGGTCACTTCTGACAACCAGAATTCACATTTAGAAAATTTGGCATAAAGGCGATGCTCTCGAAGTTTCTTCAACACTAGCCTTAGATGTTCGGCATGTTCTTCCTCGTTCTTGGAGTAGATGAGTATATCATCGAGGTAAACCACGACGAATTTATCCAAATACTCCATGAAGATTGAGTTCATTAACCGAGAAAAGGTGGCTGGAGCGTTGGTTAAACCGAAGGACATGACGGTGTACTCGTATTGGCCATAACGAGTAACAAAGGCCGTTTTAGGAATGTCCCCGTTTCTGATTTTGATTTGATGGTAGCCCAACCTCAAATCCATCTTGGAGAAGACTGAGGATCCAGCGAGCTGATCATACAGGTCGTTGATCCTGGGAAGCGGATATTTGTTCTTGATTGTGACCAAATTGACAGGTCGGTAATCTACAACCATCCGGTCCGTACCATCCTTCTTCTTGACGAATAGGACGGGGCAAGCCCATGGAGATGAACTAGGGCGGATGAAACCCTTTTTCAAGGATTCATCGAGTTGTTTCTTAAGCTCGGCTAGTTCTAGTGGTGCCATCTTATAAGGTCTTCTAGCAATCGGAACGGTTCCGGGGATGAGGTCGATTACGAACTCAACATCCCTGTCAGGTGGAACACCTGGCAATTCCTCTGGAAAGACATCCGGGAAGTCACGGACTACCGGAATGTCCTCAAGGTCTGGCAAAGGGCTGGCGTTAAGAGAATATAATTGTCGCTTGGCTATTCGGGTCAAGACATTGACTATCTTCCCCGAAGGATGGGTGAGTTGAACAGTCCTAGAGAAGCAATCAATTTTGGCTTGATGAGCTGACATCCAGTCCATACCCAAAATGATATTAATATCTGAAGATTTAAGGGCTATCAAAGATGCGAGAAAAACAAGTCTGTCGACTTGGATTTCATTTCCATAACTTACCCTAGAGGTCTGCCATCTAGAACCAGGGGTAGAAATTTCCATAGTGGATGGCATGTCACAGAATGCAACGTTATGCAAACGAGCATAATTTTCGGATATAAAAGAATGAGAGGCTCCTGTATCGAAAAGAACAGATGCCGGGTGGCAATTAACAAGAAGCGTACCGAGAACGACGTTGGGATCCTCTTGAGCTTCTTCGGCAGAGATACAGTTGACATGGCCACGTGTAGCGGTGACCGGCTTGGCGTGGAATACTTTTCCTGTCGGCTTGCCACGGCCAACAGCTTTAGCAAATTGATTGGGGTTGGTCTGGGGACACTCACGCATATAGTGGCCAGATTCCCCACACTTGAAACAAGTCACGGAACTGGTACGTGGAGGAGCATTGTTGGTTGGACCCCCATAGGGCTTGGCCGGTGCAGACTGTTGAACAGGGCGAGGCGCCTGGAAAGATGGCCTCGGTGTGAACCTGGGTGGCAGGGCGGTGTTGGGTACCCACACGCGGCGCTTTTGAGGACCAGCACCGGATGAGGAACCCATGTCACGGCCATGCTTGCGTGTTGCGTCATAGTCAGTCTGACCAGTTTCAGCACTGATGGCTTTGTTGACAAGTTTCTGGAAGGATGTGCACTCATGCAGACGGAGGTCGCGGCGAAGCTCAGGACTAAGGCCCTTACGGAACCTTGCTTGCTTCTTGGCATCGGTAGACACTTCCTCAGTTGCATATCGTGCGAGATTACCAAACTCCCTGCTGTAAACATCCACAGAAAGTCGGCCTTGGGTGAAACTGCAAAATTCTTCACGTTTACGGTCCATGAGACCCTCCGGAATATGATGCTCACGGAAAGCCTCGCTGAACTCAGCCCAAGTAGTGACATGGCCCGCTGGGCGCATAGCTCCATAATTTTCCCACCATAGACTGGCGGGGCCTTCAAGATGATATGCAGCAAAGGTGACCTTGTCAGCCTCAGCTACTAGCGCGGAACGCAGCTTGTGAGAGATACTGCGAAGCCAGTCATCAGCGTCGAGAGGCTCGACGGAGTGGTGGAACGTGGGTGGATGCAATTTGATAAAATCACTGAGTGACACCACGTTAGCCCTCTGATGGTGTGCTGTATTCTGTTCAATACGCTCCAGCAAACGGTTGGTCTCCCGCTTGTTTCTCTCAGCTTCCATCATAACCTCGGCTAGTGAAGGAGGATGAGGCAGATTTTCATTCCTGCCCTCACTGCCTTCGGCCTGCTCTTGAGAAGCAGGGTTAGCGCGCGTGTTGACCATCCTAGGTAACAAGACAAAGATTTAGTCAGATCGATAAAATTCCGACATAGGATACAGAATGTAAGGAATAATTTGGAATGCAAGATGATCATCCGTATGACATGGTAAATACAGAAACTGCTTCTTTATTCCATCGTCATACACACCATACAGGGTTTAGTACAAGACCAAACAAAGTACTATTACGGTGAAAAAGGATTACATCTCATCGGAGGCATTCCAAGCTCCTATACATTATTTTTCTACACCTCCGGAAGGAGTACAAACTAGGTCATATCCCACGAGTCACGCGGGACGATAGACGACACAGCTAGTGCGAACTAGTGATACTACCACTAACTCAGACCGATCCGTAGTAGTCCTCGTAAAAGTCACCTCCATAGCCTGGAAGCTCAACATGATCATCCGGAAACAGACGATCTCGCGGAGCTTGTGGACCATAGGGGCTAGGATGAGGCCTTGGACCAACAGACGGTGGCCTGCGGGGACCGTGAGGTGGGGTGATGCCTCCTACATCACGCCAAACCATCACGTCTGGCAGAGCAGATCTCACAGGATAGAGATCGCGCATATCTGAGAATCCAGCTTGCACCGCCGGTGCGAACCGAGTCAAAGTGGCCCAGTGGTCAGCACGGGTATTGAAGAGCTCTAACCTCAAGGCCCGATTTTCACGGTCCTTATCCTCGAGCATCTCAGCAGTGGTGCGAGTCCGTGAATCCTCCTGAGTGGGGTCAGCATAAATAGCCTGGAGATACCCTTGTGCTCCCGGAAGTGATCCTGGCATATACCGGAAATCAGAGTCCCGAAATAGACCAGATCTGACTCGCATAATGGTCATCATAGAGTAGGCGGCGTCCTGCACAGCCATCTCAATAGTAACCCCGAGTCCATAGGAGCAGTGAAGAGGCTCGGTGGATCCAGGATAAGATGGAAATATCCTGACAGTGCAGAGATACTGGCTTTGATTAAAGTCTCGGAATTGCTCTTCGACCGTGTACTCAGGATACCAACGGTATCCAGCCTCAGTCATTACCCTGACCAACATGGCAGTATGGCCAGGTACATCTAGGCATCGAGTCAGGCGAACCACTTGATTGAGGTCGCGAGTGGCCATCTGAAAGCACAATCATAATGCAAGGGCATTAGAATTTCTAGCAAAATTTCGGCAGCATAACAGCTGTAAATGCTCAAGAAGGATTTTGAGACATTTGACAAAGGATTTCGTACACACTCAACATCATCATGTCAAAGTTATGAAACCATTCTAACAACATAATGTGGTAGTAAAACTGAACTAGGCTTGTATCCATCAAACTTATAAGGTACTACTGATTGGTAACACGTGATCCTGATAGAGAGAATAGATCCTAATTCCTTAACCCCCGGTGGAAGAATGGACTAACTCAGATCAGAATGTCATAAGATAAAGGAGTAAAAAGAGCCTTACGTTCCAACCCACAAACAATTCCCCTACATATAACTAAAGAATTTCTAGACTCAACATCGACCAGTTTGGCTTGAAGAACCTACAGGCAGTCCAGCTCTGATGCCAACGCTGTCAGGACCCCGACTCCATGTCACATCGATCTAGCCGGTAACACCTCATATCACTTTGCGGCCTCACGCACGGTATCCCCACGGGTGTCGCCTTACCTTTGCCCGGGACCGTTTGCGCCTTTTGGCTCACGCATATGATAGTGTCGCTAGCATCCATATGATAAGGAGCCCGGGCTGACATGACTAGTCGTAAACCCAAAGTGGCACAGACTTACAGGGACAGGCATCCATGACCCAGCTTCGAACGTGTCGGTCATCAGCATATGGGTCCGGGCTGTAGCACTGGGCTAGCAGGACTCCGATAAACCGGGCTGTAGCGGGCTAACAGGACTCCGGTACTCAAAGCGTGACATTTCCCCCGAAGGGACAGACACAGGAACGAAGAAGGACACATGCCGGCCAGCCTAGGTGTTCCAGAGCAGTAGCAAGCTACCATGGCTCAGCGGTAACACTAGGAGACATTTCCCGGTAAGAGAGGCTACTAAAGATAAACAACTAGATAGTCAGATCCCACACATACCAAGCATTTCAATCATACACACAATATGCTCGATATGTGCAAATACAACGAAGCATCACAACATGACTCTACGACACCAGTACTTTATTTAAGGCTTAGGGAGCCATACATATCATACACAAAGGTACGGGTCTCACGACCCAACATACAAGTCATACAGTCATACAAACCAGCAGCGGAAGTAACTTATCTGAGTACAGACAACTAGTAAAATAAAAGAGGCTTGGAAGCCTAGCTATACTACGTGGTCCTTCACAAGCTCAGGGTCACCACCTGGGTCTTTAGCCTACTCATTGATGTCAACGTCTACATAGAACCCATCAGAAGGGCTTGCAGCGTCTTCTGTAAAAATGTAGATTATAGCAACGTGAGTACAAGGGTACTCAGCAAGTCTTACATCAGATCCTACATACATGCATGTTATCAAGAAGGGTTGGTGGAGTTATTGCAGCAAGCCAGCTTTGACTCTTGGCTAGGCTATCCTACGATACTCCAACTTGAAATGGTTTTGCGCACACGAGTCCACTACTCACCACTTCAATACACCACCGAGGATCCACCTCCGTCTTCCTACGGAAGAGCCATCCTCGGCACTCACTCTTATCTTGAGGCTTTTAGTAGTTTCCATTTACTTGTCTATGAACTGTATAGGCAACCAAGTAGTCCTTTACCGCGGACGCGGCTATTCGAATATATCATGTTAACCCTGGAGGGGTGTACTCCTTCATACACGCTCTCACCACTTATCGTCGTTTACACGACATGTACTCGGCAACCTTCAAGCGGAAGCCCAACGTGGGTGTCGGCCCCGACCTACCTAATCACCTAAGCCTCCAGTCCAGGTTTATCGCCTATTCAGGTTCCATCCGCAGGGAGTCCGGCCGAGGTTTCCCATACGGCCCCGAACGATGTGAACAGGGTTCCCGAGATACCTAACGGGTATTCGGTACACCCGGCCACGTACCTACCGCATCACAGCCCACCCCTACGGTCAGCGCTGTCCACGGCCTCCAGTAGGCTACAAACACCAGAAACTACTTGCAACTCCTAGACGGAGAACTAGGGTGAATAAGAAGCCGAGAGGGTCCATTGGTTTCGGGCCCAATGCATGGTAGTAGCTGATTCTTAAATCACACATACAGATCTCAGTGCTTAAGGTCGGCTTCAATGAAACAACCCACCATGTACTCCTACATGGCCTCTCATCGATACCTTTACCAAATCGTGTTCACCACACCACTCTCATTACCGACATAATCATTTCACTCTAGCCCATCACCCAGATGAACCAGACCTGACACGACTCTAAGCATAGCAGGCATAGCAAGGTAGGAACAACACATACATATGGCTCAATCAACTCCTACACATGCTAGTGGGTTTCATCTAGTTACTGTGGCAATGACAGGTCATGCAGAGGAAATGGGTTCAACTACCGTAGCACACAGCAGTTTGAAACACGTTGTCTTAATGCAGTAAAAGAGAGCAGGAGCGAGAACATGGGATTGTATCGATATGATCAATGGTTGGTTGCTTGCCTGATGGTTCGATGCACGGATACGGTTCTTCGTTAGGGTAATCACGGTACTCCTCGGAGGCAGAACCTGTCGCAAAGGACATCGATACACAACATCACCAAACAATGTGCAACAATATGATGCATGCATGAAACATGGCAATATGAGTGTGTTGGGCTAATGCAACTAAAACCAGAAGGATTTGAGCAAATTTGAATCAAGGATTCAAATTTCAAATTCAAATATGGCCTTTTAAAGTGCTTTTCCTTGTTCTGCTTGAAACATCAATTTAACTTGTTTGATCATGCATGAAAATAGTACAGATGGATAGATTGGATTTTTCTGATCATTTTTCATATATAATTTGTCCAATTTGGAGTTACAGAATAAAAGTTATGAATTTTTGAAGTTTAAATAATATTCTGGAATTTCCTGATTTAAATTAAATCCAGAAATATAATTATTGCGCCAGCATGACGTCAGCATGACGTCAGTGGTCAACTGCGGCTGGCTGAGGTCAAACCTGACGTGTGGGGCCCACACGTCAGTGACAGGGGGGTTAAACAGGGTTAAATTAATCCTAATTACTAATTAGTGGCGCTGGGGCCCACTAGTCATTGTCAGGGGATTAACTAACAGTGGTTAGCGCTAATCCTAATTAGCTACAGGGCTGGGCCCACCTGTCAGGGACTCAGGGGGGTTCCTGCCGTGGTCAAAGTGGGTCAACCCCACCGGCGACGTGACGCCGGCGAGGCCCGAGACGGCGGCGCGATGCGGGATCGCGCTACAGGGCACGGGCGAGGCCGTTCTTGGGCTCGTTGGAGAGCTCTTGCTCCCGCGCGTCGAACGGTGGTGGTGGCCGAGCCTGGGGTGGCCGGTTCCGTCGACGGCGAGCTCGTGGGCGGCGGCCGGAGTTCGGGTGCGGTCAGAGTTGGCGTTGCAGGGGGTTTGGGGAGGCGTTGGTGCGTGCTGCGTGCTCCTAGTGAGGCGTGGAGCACCATAGTGTGCTCGGTTGGGCGCTATGGTGACCGTGGCCACGACGGCGACATCGCCGGCGGCGTGGAGCTCTCGGCCAAGGTGGGGCTAAGGCCTAGAGGTCGAAAGAGACCAGGGAAGAAGGGGGAAACGACTCGGGGGCTCACCGCGGTTGCAGTGGGCGTCGAAGCGGGCTCGGAGACGCGCTGGAGACGGCGAATTCGACGGCGATGATGGTCGGAGCCCGAAGAGGGGAACGGCGACGTGGCGGCGATACAGGGCTTCCGGAGGCCCGTGAAGCGGTGGGGAGGAAGAGGGGGTTGTGGCGGAGCTTCTGAGCTAGTCGGGGGAGCGAGGGGTGGCCGGAGACGGCTGCTGTGGCGAACGGCAGCGACAGTGGTGTTCGGCCGTGAGAGAGAGAGAGCAAGGGAGAGGAGGGGAGAGCCGGGGCGAGTGAGAGATAGCAGGGGGGAGGCGTGGCGTCGTCCAGGGGCATCGAGGCGAGGAGGGGAGGGCAGGCAGGCAGGGAGAGAGGTGGCGTGGCGCGGTGGCGCGCGCGCGCGCCGGCCACACTCCCCTTCCTCTGTCGGGACGAAGACGACAGAGGAGGGAGACGGGCTGGGCCGCCTGCTGGCTGGGCCGGCCAGCTGGCTGGGCTGCACAGGGAGGAGCCCAGGTAAGCTTCTCCCTTTTATTTTTTTCTGTTTTCTAATTTCTGACATTTGTTTTGATTTAAATAATATATTAAATCATTTATTTAACTTATGCCAATTTTTGCAGGGGCTAGATATATTATTCCAGAGCTCCTTTATAATTGGCATAATATTTGGACATATATTAATATATATAGAAATATTTTTCCAATGCAAATATTTATGCATTAATTCCAAATGCCCAAAATAAATGTCCATGAGCCACTAAAAATATTGGTTTGATTTTTATCTCTGTCCAATATTTCCAGAGAGCAACATGAGCATTTTCTTGGACCCTTTTGGAGAAATTTTTATTTGGGTCATTTTCAAAATGATTCTGAGGGTTTCACAGATCCCCATTTCAAGTTTCTGATGAAAGAGTAAACATGATGCAACACTCTAATGCATGACTAGCTAGGGTGTGACATTGTTCCAGAGCAAGTTGTGCCTTTCGAGGACGGGTGGATGGACCCCGCCCCGAAGGCCGCATCCTCATTGGCGTTGGAGCCGAACACAGACTCCTCTCCTCAGGAAATCTGTACCTCCGGACCCCCGGACTCATCTCCCGTAGTGTGTTCCGGACCGCGCGCGTCCGTGCCCATCGAATCTAATTGGGCTCCAGTCATGGAGTTCGCCGCCGCGGATATCTTTCAGCACTCACCCTTCGGAGACGTGCTGAATTCATTAAAGTCTCTCCCTTTGTCAGGAGACTCCTGGCAGAACTATGTCCGGCTCAAGTGGGAAGCTGGCGACGAAGAAATTCGTTACCCACCCACCACCCACTTAATAGCCACGGTCGATGACTTAACCGACGTGCTTAACTTCGACTCCGAAGACATCGACGGTATAGACGATGATGTGGGAGAAGAACAGGAACCACCGCCCACAGGGCGTGGACTGCCACCTTTTCATATGATATATACATGGTGGATACTCCCAAAGAAACCAATGGCGACGAGGCAACGGGAGATAACCCCTCAGGGAAGAAAGCAAAAATGGGCGTCATCGGTGCCGCTCCAAGCCTCGCCACAACAATACCAGCACTGGAGAAGAAAATCCAGAGGGTGCCGAGGAGGAATACGATCCTGATCAACCCACCTTTGATCAAACCGAACAAGAACACGGGCTGGCTAGCCCAGACGAACAAGCGACGGGCGGATACTTGGAGGACGATAACTATATGCCTCCCTCCGAAGACGAGATGAGCCTCGGTGACGACGAATTCGGTGTACCAGAGGATCCCATAGAGCAGGAGCGCTTCAAGAGCAGGTTTATAGCCACAGCGAGAAGCCTGAAAAAGAAGCAGCAGCAGCTCCAAGCGGACCAAGATGTGCTCGCAGACAGATGGACCAAAGTCCTAGCGGCCGAGGAATACGGACTCGAACCCCCGAGCAGGGGATACCCAAAGCATAAATCGCTAGAAGAAGAGGCCGAAGAGCCTGAACTTCCAGCACAAGACGAGGCTGACCGGCCACCACGCGGCCGGGTTAAAATGACATTTCAGGCCAGACACCAGCCCGCACCCCCACGCCGGTTCACTACGGCCCGGGGCAACACGCAGGACCTGCGAGACATATTGGAAAACAATGCAGGACAACCAAGATCGATCTACGGATCACGAGGGCACGCCACAGCTCAGGACACCGATTGTCATGCCGGATACAACACTAAAAAATCTGGTCGGGCCGGACATTACCGACCAGACCTAATCGAACTACGCCGCGACATAGCCCGACACAGAGGCACCACACACCCCCTATGCTTCACTGACGAAGTAATGGAACATGAATTCCCAGAAGGGTTTAAACCCGTCAACATCGAGTCATATGATGGACCAACAGACCCCGCGGTGTGGATCGAGGATTTTCTTCTCCACATTCACATGGACCGCGGTGATGACCTACATGCCATCTAGTATCTCCCAGTCAAGCTTGAAGGGCCAGCCAGACACTGGGTGAATAGCCTACCAGCAAACTCCATTGGCAGTTGGGAAAATCTTGAGGACGCATTTCTCGATAACTTCCAGGGCACCTATGTGTGACCACCAGATGCTGATGACCTAAGTCACATTACCCAACAACCTGGAGAGTCTGCCAGGAAATTCTAGACTCGGTTCCTAACTAAAAAGAACCAAATTGTCGACTGTCCGGACGCCGAGGCCCTGGCGGCCTTTAAGCATAATATCTGTGACGAGTGGCTTGCCCGACACCTCAGCCAAGAAAAACCAAAGACCATGGCGGCACTCATGACACTAATGACCCGCTTTTGCGCGGGTGAGGATAGTTGGCTGGCTCGCAACAACACCGCGCCAGGAAACCCTGGCACTTCAGATACCCATGACAGTAATAGAAAGCCACGGCGCAACAGACACAAGCGTTGAAACAATGGCGACAATGCGGAGGATACGGCAGTCAATGCCGGATTCAAAAACTCCAAATCCGGTCAGCGGAAGAAGCCATTCAAAAGAAACAACTCGGGATCGTCCAGTCTGGACCGCATACTCGACCGCTCGTGCCAGATTCACGGCACCCCCGATAAACCAGCCAATCACACTAACAGAGATTGCTGGGTGTTCAAACAGGCTAGCAAGATAAATGCCGAGAACAAGGACAAGGGGCTGCACAACGATGATGAGGAGGAGCCCCAGCGTCCGAACACTGGAGGACAGAAGAAATTCCCCCCCCCCCTAGGTCAAAACGGTGAACATGATCTATGCCACTCACATCCCCAAACGAGAGCGAAAGCATGCACTTAGGGACGTCTATGCGATGGAGCCCGTCGCCCCAAAATTGAACCCATGGTCATCCTGCCCGATCACCTTTGATCGTAGGGACCATCCGACCAGCATCTGTCATGGCGGCTCAGCCGCATTGGTCCTTGACCCAATCATCGAGGGATTCCACCTCACGCGAGTCCTCATGGACAGTGGCAGTAGCCTGAACCTGCTTTATCAGGACACAGTGCGCAAAATGGGCATCGATCCGTCACGGTTCAAACCCACCAAAACCACCTTCAAAGGTGTAATTCCAGCGGTAGAGGCCCGCTGCACGGGATCAATAACACTGGAAGTGGTCTTTGGATCTCCTGATAACTTCTGAAGAGAGGAGTTAATCTTCGATATCGTCCCTTTCCGTAATGGCTATCATGCAATACTTGGACAAACTGCATTCGCTCGTTTCAATGCGGTACCGCACTATGCATACCTCAAGCTCAAGATGCCAGGACCTCGCGGGGTCATAACAGTCAATGGAAACACAGACCGCTCTCTCCGTACGAAAGAGCATACTGCGGCCCTTGCGGCAGAAGTACAAAGCAGCCTCCTCCGACAAACAGCCAACTCGGCAATGACATCCCCGAACACCGTCAAGCGAGTCCGGAGTACCCCACAACAGGACCGTCAGACACGCCAGGAGCTCGACTAGCAATCCGGCCTCCACGACAGGGGAATACTCAGGTGGTCCTCTTCAATGATCGTTATACCTGTCCTTACATACCCGCATATAGCCTTCCCTTGGATAGGATATGTCAAATAGTCCTATTTTTGTCTGCTTAATGCATCAATTGTACACCTACGTTTGCCGTATTGTCCAAATAAATTGGAAGTAGTACATAGCGTAAGCTTCTTATTACTATCCTTATATTTTCCATTGAATATTTATTCAATATTTGCATCCGTACACTTTGGTATGGTCGGTTTGCCAGGGGCTTCTTATTAAGCCCCATAAAATGGCAAGAAAAGTCCGAACACTTTCAACAGTGCGACACCCCGAACTTATAGCATTATATGCATTAGCTCCGAATCATGTCTTGGGTCAATAGTTAGGTTAGCCTGACTCGCTTGTTTTAGTACCTTACGTTCCATTATAACAGCAAAGGTAGCGCAGGGAGAACTACTGTGATTGTGTCCCGGTTCTTCCGGACGAGCACCTCAGTAGAGAAAACCGAAAACTGACCGTCATGATACGGCGACAGCTGGTCGCTGTTCGCGAGGTAGTAAAATCCCTAAGATTTTTTTCCACTTAAGGCGAGGAATCGGCCTTGCCCGATTTAGGCGTGTATAACGCCCCAGTTCGGCTCTCCAAATACTAGGGGCTTCGCCGAAATTTAAAATTATAGACTTCTATGGCCAAGTGAGAGTTATAAAGCCGAATAGTCTGATTGCCTGGTTCGCTGTGCTAAACACCTTAAAAGACCAAGAATTTGGATAAAGAGTGTTTAGGTTTTCCAAGAACACCCCAGTACTAGTTACAAGGGGGCGGAAGCCGACGACTGGCCTACTTTCAGATTTTGATAAACGACCGCAGAGAAGGTAATATTTTAAATCAAACAAAGCGTTATATAGCGCAACCGAACTCGTCCTCATATTACACAGACGACATGAGTACACTTACTCGAAAATAATGTTCTTAGGACATTCATTCGCCACAAGCCGAGCGCCTTTCATAACGCCACTATAATACATTTCGGGGTAGCGATGCTCCTTGCCCTTCGGGGATCCATCCTTCGCGAGCTGCTCAGCGTCCAGTTTGCCCCAATGCATCTTCGTGCGGGCAAAGGCCCGTCGGGCACCCTCAATACATGCGGACTGCTTGATAACATCTAGCCATGGACAGGCACGCACCATCCGCTTCACCAGGCCAAAGTAGCTGCCGGGCAGGGGCTCGCCTGGCCACATCCGGACTATGAGGTCCCTCATGGCCTGTTCGGCTGCATTGTGGAGTTCGACCAGCTGCTTCAGTTGGTCACTCAGAGGCATCGAGTGTTCGGCCCCAGTATATTGGGACCAGAACAGCTTCTCCGTAGAGCTCCCCTCTTCAGCGCGTTAGAACTTCACGACATCCGAAATGCTGCGTGGCAGATCTGCGAATGCCCCTGGAGAGCTCCGGATTCGTGTAAGTAAAAGAAATGACTCCTCCACATGCTTGCTTTGCGTAAAGAATGCCTTATCCTACGCTATCTTCTTGTCCGCCTAGATTTCCTGGAGGGCCTTTTGGGCTTCGGCCTTGGTGTCGGCCGCGCTCTGGAGGGCCTTTGCAAGCTTAGACGCTTGCATCTTGTAGTCATGCTCCAGGGAGCCAAACTTCTTGCCGAGCTCCTGGAGCTCCTACTGTACCTCTCCCACCCGAGCATCTTGCCTCTCTCGCTCAGTGCGCTCCGTATCCACCTTGGCTTCGGCCGCGGACAACGCTTCCTTCAGGGACGCCACTTCGGTCGCGGTCCCTATCAAAAGCCATGATGCTTTTTATTAGCATCACCAACTTTTTATCCTCTATACGACATGTGGACGGGGTTTCTCTTACCTTTGTTCGCCTCGAGATGCTTCTTCATGAGGCCGAGCTCTTTTTCGGCCTGCCCCAATTCGTGCTTGAGTCCGGCAACCTCAGCCGTGCGCGCAGCGGCCGTCAGCAGCAGTGCCTGTTTGATTCATACAGACAAATACTATTAAGCTTCTTGCGGTTTTTAGTTGACCCTCCATTTGGTTTTTCCTTTCTGATCACCAACCAGAGTATCAGGGGCTACTGTCTATCGGGTGATATTTCCTCACACTCTCTTTACCTCAAAGCCTGTTAGCAGGCTGGTGCAGGCTTCGGTCAATCCGTTCTTGGCGGACCGAACCTTCTCAATCACCGTACCCATAAGTGTACGATGTTCATCCTCGATGGAAGCGCCTCGAAGCACTTCCAGCAAATTATCTGATGCCTCCGGCTGGGCAGAGGTCATCGGCATGACCGGCTCGCCCTCCTTCGGGAGGGACTGCTTACCGGAATCGGGAACCTTTCTAGGCTCCGGCGCAGTAACCGGCTGGAAGCCAGACTTGTTGTGGCCCCCGTCAGCATAATCCATGGGGTTCTCATCCCCCATGTGTCCGGCGCCCGAGATTTTGCCTTGGGGCATATCCGAAATCATCGCTTCCTGCTTTGGCATCCTCCGGGACAACACCTCGGTGTCATCCACGGGGCGTGGGGGGGTTGCCGTCGGGAGAGAATTCATCTCCGACTCGTTTAGAGACTCCTCCGAAGAGGAATCCTCGATATCGGACCCGGCCGGACTGCATAAACGTATTCGGCGTCATTACAAACCATGAGGTCAAAGTCGCACGGAAAATATTATCGAATGCGGATACTTACGACCTCGCCCGGGGCTTGCCCCTGGGCAGCCACTCCTCATCGCTGAAAGCGGTGGTTGTGGGGTGATCAGGAAGGGGCTCTTCTACCTTCTTCGGCGTCCCGGCCTCCCATGACGGGTCGGCTTTCCTTTTCTTCTCCTCCCTTGCGCGGGGAGGAGGCATTTCTTCATGTTCTCCCCCGTCTTCGGGGGGAGAATCTTCCTCGTCGTCTTCAGATGACGACTCTATCACGGCCTTGCGCCGGGAACCTCTTTTGGTCCCCGCGGCCGCCTTCTTGGACCCCTCGGCCCCTTCAGTGGAGGCGGCCTTCTTCTTCTTCCTCTCTTCCCCCTTGTGGGAGGAGTGCGCCTCATCATCCTCTGGCGAGGAGTCTAGTGCGGCTTCGTGCCGGATACCCTTCCGGGTCCGAGTGGCCTTCTTCTCAGCCTTTTTCTCTGGCACCTTGTAAGGCACCGGAACCAGTATCTCTGCTAGGAGTGCGCCTACTGGGTCCTCAGGCAATGGAGCCGGACAGTTAATCCGCTCCGCCGTCTCCACCCACTAATGTTCGGTCAGCATAGTGACCTAAGAATCCTCCCACGAATGTGCCAGGAAGGAAACATCTTGTAATAACCAGAGGACTTACCGGACTAGCGAGGCGGCTTGCGCTGAGTCCCCGGTCCTCGGAAAGGGGAGGAGGAACTTCGCCGGTCTTGAACAACACCTTCCAGATTTCTTTGTGTGTTGTGCCGAAGAGCTCTAGCAACATCTGGTGTTCGGCCGGGTCGAACTCCCACATATCAAAAGCCCGTCTTTGGCACAGGAGAATCCGGCGAATGAGCATGACCTGGACCACATTGATAAGCTTGATCTTCTTGTCCCTCATACCTCTGATGCAGGTCTCGAGTCCGGCCAGCTCCGTGGGTTCGCCCCAGGCCAGGCCCTTCTTCTCCCAAGAAGTGAGCCGCATGGGGATTCTGGATCTGAATTTGGGGGCCACTGCCTAGTTGGCGTCACGTGGCTCGGTGATGTAGAACCACCCTGATTGCCACCCCTTTACGGTCTCCACGAAGGAGCCGTCAAGCCATGTGACGTTGGGCATCTTGCCGACCATGGCGCCTCCGCACTCCGCCTGTTGGCCGCTCACGATCTTCGGCTTCACGCAGAAGATCTTCAACCACAGGCTGAAGTGAGGCTTGATGCGGAGGAAGGCCTCGCACACGACGATGAACACCGGAGATGTTGAGGATGAAATTCAGGCCCAGATCATGAAAATCTAGCCCGTAGTAGTACATAAGCCTGCGGACAAACGGGTGGAGTGGAAATCCTAGTCCGTGGACGAAATGAGGGAGAAATACTACTCTCTCCCGAGACTTCGGAGTGGGGGTGATCTGTCCCTCTGCTGGAAGCCTGTGCGTGATGCTCTCGGCTAGGTATCCGGCCTCTCAAAGCTTGGTGATGTTCTCCTCTGTGACAGAGGAGGCCATCCACTTGCCTCCTGTTCCGGACATGATGCGATCCTACGGAGAAGGTGAGAACTTGGGTGCTGGAGCTCAAGGGTGTGAGAACGGATGAGCAAAGGAGGAAGAAGGCGTGGGTGAAAACGGGAGATCTCTATCCCTTTATAAAGGCAATGTAGAATGTGCGCCTCCCCACTTGCCTCTTGAAATCTCTTATTTTTTCGAGCGCCTCGATTAATGGTGCCGATTGGGTTACCCAGGCCCGTATTGATGGAGATCCCACGATAAGGGGACACGATCTCTGCTTTGACAAGACATGCCAAAGAAACCGCCTCGCGATGTGTGCGGGAGCGGGTTGTAAAAACGGTTCGAATAAGTTACCGAGCCATGGCGTGATGTCACACAACAAAGAGTTGTCAGCAGATCGGATTAGTGGATTATTATTCTCTCTAGGATGGTATATGGAGTTTATCTTGCAGAGCCGGACACGGTCCTTGTCTTCGGAATCAATTTTTGAGTATTCGGAGGTGGAACCCGCCTCACAATGCCGAAGACAATCTACGCGCCGGACTCATCGTCATTGAAGCCTGGTTCAGGGGCTACTGAGGGAGTCCAGGATAAGGGGGTATCCGGACAGCCGGACTATATACTTTGGCCGGACTGTTGGACTATGAAGATACAAGACAGAAGACTTCGTCCCGTGTCCGGATGGAACTCTCCTTGGTGTGGAAGGCAAGCTTGGCAATTCGGATGTAGATCTCCTTCTCTGTAAACCAACTCTGTGTAACCCTAGCCCCCTCCGGTGTCTATATAAACTGGAGGGTTTAGTCCGTAGGACACAATAACAATCATACCGTAGGCTAGCTTCTAGGGTTTTGCCTCTCTGATCTCTTGGTAGATCAACTCTTGTAATACTCATATCATCAAGATCAATCAAGGAGGAAGTAGGGTATTACCTCCATCGAGAGGGCCCGAACCTAGGTAAACATCGTGTCCCCAGTCTCCTGTTACCATTAGCCTTAGACGCACAGTTCGGGACCCCCTACCCGAGATCCGCCGGTTTTGACACCGACACCCGTCGAGCAGGAGTGCTTCAAGCGCCGGCTTATAGCCACTACAAAAAACCTAAAAAACAGCAGCAGTAGCTTCAAGCTAATCAAGACCTGCTAACTAATAGATGGACCGAGGTCCTGGCTGTCGAGGAATACGGACTCGAGCGCACAACTAAAAGTTACCAGAGCGCAGGTTGCCACCTCAACTCGAGGAGGAGGCATCAAAGCCTACACTACCAGTGCATGATGCGGCTGACCGGCCACCTCGTGGCCGAGACAAAGCGGTGTATCAGCCCGAACACCAGCCCGCACTCCGCCGCCAATCAAACAAAAACACTAAGGCTCGGAGCTACACGCAGGACCTCCGAGACGTATTGGAAAACAAAGCAGGATAGTCAAGATCGATCTACGGATCACAGGGGCGCGCCACAACGCGTGATGATGACCGTCACGCCAGATACACTAAAAACAAGTCCGGCTCGGCCGAATACAACAGACCAGACTCAATTGAACTGCGTCGTGATGTAGCCCGGCATAGAGGCGCAGCACACCCCCTATGCTTCACTGATGAAGTAATGGATCATGAATTCCTAGAAGGGTTTAAACCCGTAAACATTGAATCATATGATGGAACAACAGACCCCGCGGTATGGATTGGAGATTTCCTTCTCCACATTCACATGAACCGCGGCGACAATCGACATGCCATCAAGTACCTCCCACTTAAACTCAAAGGACCGGCTCGGCATTGGCTGAATAGCCTGCCGGCAAACTCCATTGGCAGTTGGGAGAACCTGGAGGACACATTCTTTGACAACTTCCAGGGCACTTACGTGCGACCACCGGACGCTGATGACGTAAGTCACATAACCCAACATCCCGGAGAGTCGGCCAAGAAATTCTGGACTCGGTTCCTAACTAAAAAGAACCAAATTGTCGATTGTGCGGATGCCGAAGCCCTAGCGGCCTTTAAGCATAACATCCGGGACGGGTGGCTTTCCCGACATCTCGGCCAAGAAAAGCCAAAGTCCATGGTAGCCCTCACGAGACTCATGACCCGCTTTTGTGCGGGCGAGGATAGCTGGTTGGCTCGTAGCAAAAACACAGCAAGCAATCCTGGCACATCAAAAGCCAGAGACAGCAACGACAAACCACGATGCAACAAGCACAAGTGTCGCAAAAACGGCGCCAACGCCGAAGACACGACAGTCAACACCGGATTTAGTGGCTCTAAGTCCGGTTAGCGAAAAAAGCCATCCCAAAAGAACAATTCGGCTCCGTCCAGTCTGGATCGCATACTCGATCGTCCATGCCAAATTCACGGCACCCCAGGAACACCAGCCAATCACACCATCGGAGAATGCTGGGTCTTGAAACAAGCCGGCAGGTCAGGTGCCGCAAACAAGGAGCAAGGGTCTCAAAGCGATGACGACGACGAGGAGCCCCGATCACTAAACAAAAGAGGGCGAAGGAGATTTCCCCCACAAATCAAAACGGTGAACATGATAAACGCCATCCACATCCCCAAACGGGAATGGACGTGCACTTTTAGGGATGTCGACTTAACGGAGCAAGTCGCCCCACAATATAAACTATGGCCGATCATTTTCGATCATACAGATCGTCCGGCCAATACCAACCAGGGTAATTCTGCCGCACTTATCCTCGACCCAATAATTTACGGGTTCCACCTCACACGAGTCCTTATGAACGGAGGCATCAGTTTAAACCTGCTGTATCAGGACACAGTGCGCCAGATGGGTATTGATCGTTCGATGATCAAACCCACTAAAACCACCTTTAAACGTGTTATACAAGGTGTGGAGGCCAGTTGTCTAGGCTCCATCACTCTAGAGGTAGTCTTTGGATCACCAAACAATTACCGTACCGAAGAGTTAGTCTTCGTCATCGTCCCTTTCTGCAGTAATTATCATGCACTGCTTGGGCGAACCGCGTTTGCTCGCTTTAAGGCGGTACCACACTATGCCTACCGTAAGCTTAAGATGCTCGGCCCGCGCGGCGTCATAACGGTTAATGGAAAAGCCGAACTCCACCTCAGCGCCGAAGAGTATACCGCTCTTTAACAGCAGAAGCAATGAGTGGCACCTTTCAATCGAACCTTGAGTCGACGGCCAAGCTCCCGGACACCGATAAAGGAGTCCGAACTACTTCGTGGCATGATAGCCCGGCTCGTCCGGAGCTCAATTAAACACTCCAGAAAAAGCTTGGAAAGGCCACATACCGCGGCTCAACCGCTCCGTGGCACACAAATATTTCTCGCATTTCCTTTGCAGGTTCACTTTTGCGCAGGACAGGACTGGCGACATGGAATCAGCTCGAACGCGCAAGGGAATCCTTAGACATTCCCCTCGAAGACAATCCGGATACATTCCGGATCTGCACACAGCTTCTTCCCGCCTAGTCTCAGCAGGTTCCGCCGTCATACTTCTTTTTATCACATCAGTTGTACCCATACGCATCGACGTATTACTCGAATACAACATGTAGATTTATATGACGCTTATCTGCTATCGTTTCTTATTGACACATTTCTTCATAACGGCATCCGTACATCGTGATATGCCTTAATAGGCCAGGGGCTTCATTGTACCCATAATACGACAATAAAGTCCGACCACCATCACAGTCGTTCGGCACCCCGAACTTATAGCATTATATGCATCAGCTCCGAATCCTGTCTTGGGTCAATAGTTGGGTTTGCCTGGCTCCCATGTTTTGGTACCTTACGTTCCGCTATATAAGCTAAGGTAGCACAGGGAGAACTACTGTGATTGTGTCCCGGTTCTTCCGGACGAGCACCTCCGTAGAGAAAGCCGAAAACTGACTGTCATGATACAACGAGAGCTGGTCAGCTATTCGAGAGGTTGTAAAATCTTTAAGAATTTCTTCCACATAATGCCATAACTAATGTAGCATGCAATGGATCGGCTTTTCCTCTGATCAGGTGCTTATAGAGCCCCTCGTGCGATCTTCCGAACACCAAGGGCTGCGCCTACCTTCCTTTTGTCAAACTCCTATGGCTAAGTGAGAGTGATAAAGACCTATAGTCCGATTGCCTGGTTCGTTGTGCTGAACACCTCCTTCATGGACCCAAAAATGGGATAAAGAGTGCTCAGGTTTATCCCGAACACCCCCGTACTTCCTACGTGGGGGCAGAAGCCGACAACTGGCCAACTCTCAGGATTAATATATATGAAACGATCGCATAGGAGGAAAAACTTTCACATAACAGGCAATAAATAATAGAAATGACCTTGTTCGACATTACAAAGGACAACATGACTGTATTCATGGAAATACAATGTCCTTGGTGCATTGCTCCGCCGCAAGGCAGGCTCCTTTCAGGACACTATCATAATATAACTCAGGCTTGCGGTGCTCCTTCCCCTACGGCGGTCCCTCGGTCATTAGCTTTTCCGCATCCATCTTCCCCCAGTGCACTTTTGCATGGGCGAAGGCCATTCGCACGCCCTTCATACAGACCGGCCGCTTGATGACTTCGAGTCGAGGGCGGGCACTCACAAGCCGCTTCACGAGCCCGAAGTAACTGCTTGGAATTGGCTCGGCGGGCCATAGCCGGACAATAAAATCCTTCATGGCTAGTTCGGTCGCCCGGTGCAGTTCGATCGGCTACTTCAGCTGATCGGCAAATGGCACCGGATAATTCGGCGCCAAATACTGCGACCAGAAGAGCCTCTCCGCAGTCTTCTTTTCCTCAGCTCGATAGAATTGGGCGGCATCAGATATGCTGTGTGGCAGCTCCGCAAACACCCCTGGAGAAATCAGAATTCAAATTATCAACTTGATTTTCTCATTTCAAAAAGACCGCGTTGTATAGAAAAAGCCTTTACCAGCCGCAATCTTCCTCGCCTCCTGAATTTCCTTTAGAGCACCTTGGGCTTCCTCCTGGGCATCACTAGCGGCTTGACGAGCTTGGGCGAGTTCGGATTCTTTCCTTGATAAACTCTGCTCCAAGGTCTCGCATTTCTTCACGGCATCCTGAAGCTCTCGCTCAGCTTCAATAACCCTGGCCTCATGGTTTTCGCGAAGAGCGTGCTCCACTGCTGCCTTCTTTTCGGCTTTTGCCACAGCCTTCTTAAGAGCCTCAATTTCAGCCATTGCCCCTAGAGCACACAATAAAAATATTTTCATCAGACACACTTATTCATTTGTGCTGAATGAACAAGGTTTCGGCATACCTTGGTTATCCTCCAACTGCTTCTTCACTCGGCCAAGTTCTCCTTCGGCCCGCTCCAGACTCTGTATCAGTCCGGATACTTCCGCAGTATGAGAGGCGGTAGTCACTACAGACACCTGCTTATAAAAGAAGAGATACAGATGTCATCAAACGAGTCTCCTGCAAACATAAATTTGATCCTCTGTTCGGTTCTTTCTTTCACCAAACAGTATATCAGGGGCTACTATCCATACTATGACATTCTTCAAAACCTCATAAAACATACCTCAAAGCCTTTTATAAGGCTGATACAGGATTCATTCAATACACTCTCAGCGGACTGAATCTTCTCAATCACTGCACCCATAAGGGCACGGTGTTCATCGACGATGGAAGCACTCTTTAGCATCGTCGATAAGGTATCCGGCACCTCTGGTTGGACAGAGGTTGCCGGTGGAGCAGGCACACCCCCTCCAGCCGAGGGAGGCCCCCTGCCTGATTCTGGAGCCGTAGAGGTCTCCAGGACGGCGTCCGGCTAGGGGCGAATTTGAGATCGCCCCCGCCATCGACGCCCATGGGAGCCTTCTCTCCCATATGTCCGACCCCTGAAGTTTGACCTCCTGGCGCCGCCTTTACGATCCCCCCCTTGGTCTAGGTCCTTCTGGGACGACACCTTATTGTCATTCACATGTTTGGGGGTAGGGGCCTTCGGGGGTGTCCCGCTCGCCATAGCATCCGAACCCAGTGAATCCTTCGACGAGGATTGTTCGGTGTAGGACCTCGCCGGACTGCAAAAAAGTATGGCTCAAATTAAAGTATTATGCCATGATGAGCCTGGATCCATAAGCATGTTCTGGTTTTGTATACTCACGAGTTCACCAGGGGCTGGGCCCTGGGATCCCACTCTGGGCTGCTATCGGCAGCGGTGGTGGACTCCTCTGGAGAGGAGTTTTTCCCCTCTTAGGCGATTTGGCCTCCAAGGATGTGGAGGCCGTCCTTATCTTTCTTCCCCCTGTGGGAGATTCATCTTCTTCCTCCTCCTCGTCCTCTTCGGAGGAAGAATGGGCATTGGAGTGTTCGGATTTTGTGTCCGAAGCGTCGCGGCGACTAAGGGAGTCCTGGATAAGGGGGTATCCGGACAGCCGGACTGTACACATCGTCCGGACTATAGAAGCGTCAAGATACAAGACTCAAGACTTCGGCTCGTGTCCGGATGGGACTCTCCTTTGCGTGGAAGACAAGCTTGGCGATCCGGATATTATATTTCCTTCCTTGTAACCGACTCCATGTAAACCCTAGCTCTCCGGTGTCTATATAAACTGGAGAGCATGGTCCTTAGAAGGCTGATCACAATTACAATCATACCATCATAGGCTAGCTCTTAGGGTTTAGCCTCTACGATATCGTGGTAGATCTACTGTTGTACTAGTCATATCTTCAATATTAATCAAGCAGGAAGTAGTGTTTTACCTCCATCGAGAGGGCCCGAACCTGGGTAAACATTGTGTTCCTTGCTTCCTGTTACCATCAGCCCAACACGCACAGATCGGGACCCCCTACCCGAGATCCGCCGGTTTTGACACCGACATTGGTGCTTTCATTGAGAGTTCCTCTGTGTCGTCGCTGCAAAGGCTCGATGGCTCGTCTCATTGTCAACGACGACATCACCTCTGGAGAAGCGCTGGCTGTAGGCCAGACTCTCCGACTTGGCGGCTTCATTATGACCGCCCCATCGGCTGTCGTGCCGACGATGGCCTCTCGGGTTATCACGCATAACCTTCGCATCGATTCGGAGCTTGCCGAACAGATGGATCCGATAGAGCTCTCCTCTCTTAACGAGCTCTTGGATCGCATCGCCGCTTTGGGAGTCGCTACGGACTACGAACGGATAGGGCTTAAACCCAACCAGAGGGGCATTAGATCCCCGCCGGCCACCCATGAGATAGCGGTAGTGGAGGAGCCACACGTGGGTCGCCCCTCAACTTTGAGGACGAATTATGTCCGGATCACCGAACTCAGTGAGCCGAACACCCACCCAAAGGAAGACATGACCCAGGTCCCGGACTTAGAATCGGGCGTTGGGCCGAAGGGATTAGGTAATACTCTAGATCTCGAACTGTCAGGATCGGTACTTCCCGTGCCCCCGGGCGTCAAATAGGATCAGAATCCGGATTCAGCCAACTACGCCCGCTCGGACTTAAACCATCTCTCCCGTATCAGGCAGGACCCCCAGGAGACGGTACACCGTTACTGGGCCAGATTTCTCCTTGCTCTTAATAAGGTCAAGGACTGCCACAAGGAGGACGTAGTCTCTCTTTTCTGCAGAAACTGCACAAACAAAGGACTCCTTAATGCTATAAGTCGCCGTGACATAGTGCACTTTACGGACTTGGCAACCATAGTACAAAAGTACTGTGCGATGGAAAGTGCCTGGAAGACCCAAACAAAATTTTGGGATAGCATGGCCCTCACCAGAACCTTTGTCCGAACTAAACGGCCGAACTCTCGTAAGTCGACCAACTCAATTCCCAAGAAACTAAAGCCTGCCCCAGGGCGTGGAACCATATTGGAAGAATGGCTCAACGGGCCATGTAAGCTTCACAGCACGCCGGATGCAACGCCGACCCATAGCCTTAGAGCATGTTGGATACTCCGGCAGGTAGCTAAGAGTGGCGAGGATCTCCTCGAGAACCATAAAGCAGAACCACATCCCGCCAAGGAACACAATACGGTACTAACAGTCTTCGAGACCTTCGCCTCAAACAATAGGCACAAGCGAGCGCATCGAAGCTCCACTGAAATTTGCCATGTGGCAAAAATAAATCAGTGGAACGACACTGCTATAACCCTCAATGCCAGTGACGAACCCCAATTCCAGTCCGTCCGGGCGCCGGCCGCTCTAGTCCTCAGCCCAATAGTGGACGGCTTTTGGCTCACTAAAGTACTCATGGACGGCGGAAGCGGATTAAACCTAATCTACGAAGAAACACTCAAGAAGATGGAGATTGACAAAAGCCGCATTGAACAAAGCGGCACAACCTTCAGGGGAATTATCCCTAGTCAGGAGGCACGGTGTGCGGGAAAAATCACACTCGATGTGGTATTCGGCACCCCAGAGAATTACAGGTCCGAAGAAATCACCTTCCAAGTGGCTCCTTTCAACAGCGGATACCACGCCCTTCTAGGGCGGGACGTGTTTGCAAGCTTTCAAGCCATACCCCATTACGGGTATATGAAGCTTAAAATGCCCGGGCCCAATGGAATCATCACTCTAGCTAGTGATCCGGACGTCGCACTCCACGCCGAAAACAATACCGCAACACTAGCCTTGGAAGCACTATTCGAAGCCCTAGCGGCAGAAGAATTAACAATGCTGCGCGCCACCATGGACAGTGATGACGTGATACTCGAAAACCGACCCAAGTCCACCTCATTTAAACCCGCAGATGAGATAGTCAAATTCCAAGTCCAACCAATAGACCCCATGAAGACAGCTTCCATCGGGACACAGTTGAACCCCGCTATGGACGCCGCACTACGTGACTTCTTACGCGAGAATTGGGATATCTTCACCTAGCACCCATCGTACATGTCGCGCATCCCACGCGAATTTGTCGAACACAGCCTTAACATACTGAAGGGATACAAACCTGTTAAACAGACCCTAAGGCGATTTTCGGAGCGCAAACGGCAAGCCATGGGGCAGAACCTAGCCAAGCTACTTGAGGACGGATTCATCAGAGATATCAAACATCCGGATTGGCTGGCGAACCTGGTAATGGTACCAAAGAAGGACAAATCCTGGCGCCTGTGCGTCGACTTCAAAGACCTTAACAAGGCTTGCCCCAAGGATCCCTTTCCCCTCCCTCGCATCGATCAAATCATAGATGCCATAGCTGGACACGACTCGCTGTGTTTCCTCGACGCATACTCTGGATACCATCAAATAAACATGGCAGAGTCCGACCAAGCTGCAACAGCTTTCATAACGCAATATGGCCCTTTCTGCTTCAACACTACGCCTTTCGGGCTTAAGAATGCCGGAGCAACCTATCAACGCATGATTCAAACATGCCTAGAAAAGCAAATCGGAAAAATAGTGGAGGCATACGTGGACGACGTAGTCATAAAAACAAGATACGTTGAAACCCTAATAGATGACTTAAGGCTTACGTTCGACAACCTACGAACATACGACATCAAGCTAAATCCGGAGAAATGCGTTTTCAGCGTCCCCTCCGGAAAACTGCCGGGCTTCATCGTTTCCAATAGAGGAATTGAAGCTAATCTGGCAAAAATTTGAGCTTTGTCGTAGTTGGCTATACCTATAGACCTCAAACATATCCACAAACTAGCTGGATGTGTGGCTGCTTTGAGCCGCTTTATCTCCAGGTTAGGAGAAAAGGCATTGCCTCTTTACCGCCTTCTTGGGCGCACCGAACACTTCGTGTGGATGGATGCAACCGTGGCCGGACTCGATGAAATAAAGACCTTATTGGCCAATAATCCAGTCCTAATAGCGCCAAATATCGGCAAACCTATGCTGCTGTACATAGCTGCACCACATCAAGTTGTAAGCACAGTACTCGTCGTCGAACGAGAGGTTGACAGATACAAATTCCCTCTACAGAAGCCGGTTTATTACGTATCCATGGTCCTCACCCCATGCAAGTCCCGATACCCACACTATCAAAAAAAATAGCATACGCGGTCTTCATGGCATCCCGAAAGCTACGACACTACTTTCAGGAGTGTTCGATTACGGTGGCCTCCGAAGTACCACTAAACGATATAATAAATAACTGCGATGCAACGGGCCGGATCGCCAAATGGGCCATTGAGCTCCTTCCGTTCGACATAATATACAAGCCTCGGCGGGCTATCAAGTCGCAAGTGTTAGCGGACTTTGTCGCCGAATGGACGGAGGACGAACTCCCTAGAGAGTACGGCGCATACTCCAACTGCATCATGCACTTCGACGGCTCTAAAATGTTGGCCGGACTGGGAGCGGGCGTAGTCCTGACGTCTCCCACCGGAGACACGGTCCAATACGTCCTCCAAATATTATACACAGAGTCCAACAATGCAGCCGAATATGAGGCTCTGTCATTAAGAAAACGGCCGAGTCCGGACCAGTAATAGACTTTCTGGGGTCGTACACCGATACGGTGTCCCCCACAGCATCATCACCGATAATGGCTCAAATTTCACGGCCGATGAGGTGAAAGCTTGGTGCAGCAAAATGGGCATTAAGCTCTACTATGCTTCTGTCTACCATCCTCAAACAAATGGCCAGGTCGAACGGGCAAACGGTCTCATCATGAGCGGCATCAAACCCAGACTAGTGCGATCCTTGACAGACTCGGATACCCATTGGGTCGAGGAGCTCGACTCCGTACTCTGGGGGCTGCGGACCACGCTGAATCGCACCACCGGATACACACCTTTTTTTATGGTGTACGGTGCGGAATCAGTACTACCTTGTGACATAATACATGATTCACCACGCGTACGCATGTACGAAGAGAGGGAAGAGGAGTTAGATCGGCAGGACAATTTGGATGCCCTGGAGGAGGAACGCGATGTTGCTAAGGCCCGTTCCGCATTCTATCAGCAACATGCTCGATGATACCAAAGCAGAGAAGTGCGGGCCAAAACTTACAATATTGGCGAACTCGTTCTACGCTTACCGAAGAAGAAGAAGGACAAGCTCAAACCCAAGTGGGAAGGCCCCTTCATCATCGACAAAATTCTCACTGGAGGAGTGTACCGCTTACGTAATGCGTCTGATAACAGACTCAAGCCAAACCCATGGAACGCGGCCAGACTCCAGAGATTCTATGCCTAGCGCCGAACTCAGTGTCCGTCTCCTTAGCCCTCATTTTTCAATTATGCTCCCTCCCTTTTCCTTTCTCGATCTTTTTCTTTTCACACACAGTATTTCATATAGTACGAACTCCCGGATTAGTCCGGCCGCACTATGTGTGTAAGCTTTACCTGGGGGCTTCCTATACGGAAGCTAAATATAAATTACTTTCAGGGTTTTTCTTTTTCCATGTGTGCCTTTTCTTCACCATTATATGTATCAATATGACTTAAGACGTGGCCAAGCTGGGTTGCCTGGCTCCTGTGTTTATGCCCTACGTTCCCGTTAATTCGGCTAGGGCATAAGGGGAGCACCTCTGCGATTGTTACTGCCGATTGAGCCGGATGTGTACCTCAGACTGGGTGAAGCCGAAAGCTAGTTTCCTTAAGAGAATATTCGGTCGGTGAACAAAAGATGTCTTTGTTTATTATAACATTAATCCCCAGAAGTTTTGTCTCCTGCGCTTTGGTTCACAGTACGGACATGTGCCTTGACACATGCTTACCCAGGGAAAGGAACCCTTAACAGAACTATTCTCCCTGGAAGATGTTTCTTACTATCCATGTAATATAACATAACTAGTTGGGTCCTTGTCTGTTCAAGCACTTATGATCCCTACGCTTGGTCTCCGCGCATACTCCGGTTTTGTATAACCGAGCGGGTATTCGGACACACCCCGGACTTTAGGATCCAGGGGCTGAAGCGAAAAGGTCCGCCATGACAAATGATTTTAATCCGGCTAGGGGCTACTTATGTCCATTGAATTACACAGTCATTTGGACTGATTATATTCATCCTCTATACCATCCAACAGGCTATCTAGCTTACAATCCTGTTGAGAATACTTTGCGGCTAACGCCACCTAGTCATATACCAGACTCACGGGAATTTCTTGCCCATCTGGCCCGGTCGGTCCAACCTCGGCCATATGGTTCGGGTCCAGCTTGGTGTAGCGCGTCTTCACCATAGCCCATGCTTCTCTTGCACCCTGTCGGCAGGCTGATATCTTCCACAAACGGAAGCGCCACCGTGCTCCTCGAAGCATGTCCACAAGCCCCCCCATGCCATTTGGCGGGGAGCTTATTGGCCACAGAGACTGCACAATGCCCTACATCACCTGCCGAGCTCGCTCGTGCAGTTGTGAGAGGTCCTGCAGTAAATCACCTAGAGATGCGGGCATCTCCTCCTCGGGGCGACCCGTCAACATTCCTACAAACACAACTTTTTCAATATACTTCCTCGCCGAACTATGCTACAGTTCGTCTAGGCACTTACCATTAATGCCGCGGCGAAGCCTTTTGTTCTCCTTTATGGAGTCCGCCAGCTGCGCACGGACATCTTTCAACTCCACGTCCAGCCGAACATTGGCATCTTGGAGGGCATTCTTCTCCTGCCTCACTTGCGTAAGAATGCGCTCGCTAGCCTTTAGTTGCCTCTGGAGATGCAACTCGTCATCCCTCCCGCCCTCCGGATTTACTCCGGGGTTGTCTACTGAACTTTCTGTTAAATTTGTCATACCAGCTAGTTGCCAACTGGTGCATTTTCATATAATTGAGATAAATGTTACCATATGAGGCCTTCTGGGATTCCTCTAGCTTGGCAACTGTGGCCCTCAGTTGGGTCTTGCACTCCTCTAGCTCTCGAGACAATTGCTCATTCTTATCTACAAGAACCTACGCATAAATTGATACTTAAAACTGTTGTTTCAACCGTTTCAAGTCCCAGGGGCTACTACTATACATGCTCATCAAACTTTCTTACCCGTATATCTTTGGTATATTGGACTGGCGCCCGGGCGAGTCCGCTTTGAGCAGCTCAGATGTATGCGTCTCCCGAATTGAAGGCATTAAATGCCTCTTCCAAAAAATATGTTGTTGCGAAGCACGGCCCGTCGACGCCGATGATGCATGGCGCTCTCTACTTCCGGATTTGTGGCAGAGAGCATGTATGCGTCCTATGTCGGAGGACTATGCGGCGTCGGCCCTACGTCCTCCTCCTCTCTCGAAGTTGGTCCTGGAGCCCGACTGGTGGAGGCATGATTGGCAGGATCTCCAGATACAGTCTGGATACTCCTCTTCCTGCCATGATGTAAAAAGGGCACTGTTATACTTCAAATGACAACAAATTACATGAGAGGTTGTTTTCTTACCTCTGTAGAGGCGTGTCGGTTCTAATCGCCCTCCTCTTAAGCCTACCCAATCCGGACGCCTGTGGCTGACGGGTCCCTAGGGGCTCGGCCCTGCGCTCCGAACGTCGCTTCTGCAAAAGCACGACATATCAGGGATAAGGTGTGACATCAGGAAAGAATCCTCTTCGGAGGATCGAGTCTTCGGCTTGGCTTACACGCGACGAAGGTAACAGTCCGGGATAATCAACGGTGATAGCCACCGGGGCGCCGTCACGGCTCGCCCGATAAAATATCCCGTTGACAAGCTCCACGGCCGCATCTGGGTCTTCTTCGAGTCCCGGATCCAGGGCCCTTTCGGGGTCCTCTGGCTGCGGGGAAGGGCTGGATATTCCTTCCACGTCCCTCCTCAGTTCCTGCTCAGAAATATCAGTGCGGGTGACTTTAGCAAAGAACGCCACAATAAGTGGAGCGAGGAAATAAATGACGACTTACCCAGTTTGGGGGATTATACATGGAGAATCCGTCCCGCGGTTTGATATGGATGAAGTCTTCCTCTTCTCCTTTGTATAGGTCGGACAGTATCCTTGCCAGAGCGGTGGGGGAGTCCGGACCCTTACGGCCACAGCAGGTGGCATCGTCTGTCCCGTTGTAGTGCCACATGGGATTGCTCCGATATTGAAGCGGTTGCACTCCCCGCATTATGCATATTGCCATCACCTCGACTATCGTCAGTCCGGATTTGGCCAGTAACTTTATCCTGCTCATCAGGAAATGTACTTCCCTGGAATCCTCTTCTTGGGGGCGTCGGGGGCGCCAGCTTAGACGTGCCCTCGGCGGGGTGTTACTGAACTTGGGGAGTCCTGTCCGGACTGGATCCGGAAGAGGAGCGTCGTCAATATAAAATCATTCTGAAGCCCAGTTATCTGGTGCCTTCTTGGGAGTACCGGATAGGTATCCGGTCTCAGCGATACGCCATACTTCGGCCCCGCCCACTTGACATACGGATTCTCCCTGGTTGCAGGGGACAAGGCAGAACAGCTTCTTCCACAATCCGAAATGAGCCTCGTAGCCTAGAAATAACTCACAAAGGGCGACATACCCTGCTATATGTAGCATGGAGGCTGGGGTAAAGTTGTGCAACTGGAGGCCGTAGAACTCCAGAAGCCCACGAAGGAACGTGTGAATAGGAAACCTGACGCCCCTTAACAGATGCGGAATTAGGCATATTCGCTCCACTGGAGACGGATTGGGGGATCTCTCCGCCTGTTCTCTGCCGTTATAGGTGGCCACTCCGGCTCGAACGGGGACCATGAACGCCGGCGGGAGGAGCCCTTGGGTTTGTAACTTTATCAAATGGCTATGAGGGACTGAACACTCTCCCCAGTCCCCCGGCTTGGGGCAAGGGGAGCGAGCAGAAGAGCTGCGACGACCGGCCATGTTGGAATGGTTTTTTCTGGGCTCTATTGGATGCTTGCTCGAGGAAGGAGAGTGGGGTTTGGATCTTGGAATCCCCCATCTCTTCAAATAGACGGTTAGTCCGAAGGACCGAGGGTGGCAAATGCAAAAATGCCTCGACTCCTCGCATTCGCTTGACATGTGGAAATGGTCATTATTGAAACACTGAAGCCGAGGAGTACAACATTGATGAGATGCCGGACACTGTTCGTCATGATGGGTACATTGGAGTATTCGGAGGAGGAACCCGCCTTGCAATACCGAAGACAAGACTGCGCGCCGGACTAATCGTCATTGAAGCCTGGTTCAGGGGCGACTGAGGGAGTCCTGGATAAGGGGGTATCTGGATAGCCGGACTGTACACATCGTCCAGACTATAGAAGCGAGAAGATACAAGACTCAAGACTTCGGCTCGTGTCCGGATGGGACTCTTCTTTGCGTGGAAGACAAGCTTGGTGATCCGGATATTATATTTCCTTCCTTGTAACCGACTTCATGTAAACCTTAGCTCTCTGGTGTCTATATAAACCGGAGAGCATGGTCCTTAGAAGGCCGATCACAATTACAATCATACCATCATAGGCTAGCTCTTAGGGTTTAGCCTCTACGATCTCGTGGTAGATCTACTCTTGTACTACTCATATCTTCAATATTAATCAAGCAGGAAGTAGGGTTTTACCTCCATCGAGAGGGCCCGAACCTGGGTAAACATTGTGTCCCTTGCTTCCTATTACCATCAGCCCAAGACGCACAGATCGGGACCCCCTACCCGAGATCCGCCGGTTTTGACACCGACAGCGACGGAGGCCGCCCC
Source organism: Triticum aestivum (assembly GCF_018294505.1). NCBI lineage: Eukaryota > Viridiplantae > Streptophyta > Magnoliopsida > Poales > Poaceae > Triticum > Triticum aestivum. The sequence goes on from NC_057807.1 coordinate 551,562,374, forward strand.
TGGTCTTCTTGGCCTCCTTCTCGGCCTTCTTCTTCGGCGCCTTGTAAGGCGCCGGGACCAGCATCTTCTTCAGAAGTGGGACGGCCGGTTCTTCCGGCAGTGGGGTCGGATAGTAGATCCGCCCCGTCTTCTTCGTCCAGCCCTAGGAGAATTATGGAAAGCACATTAAGCATCTTCCTCAGGATATGCGAATAAAACATATGAATTACCAAACATGATAGTGACTCACCGAACTTGCAGGGCGGGACAGTTGGTACCCACGGTCCTTGGCGGAGTCCGGCCACGATTTGCCGGACTTAAAAAGCACCTTGCATATGTCCTTGTGCGAGGAACCAAAGAGCTCCCGTAGAGTCTGGTGCTTGGCCGGGTCGAATCCTATAAATTGCAAGCCCGGTGTTGACAAGGAAGAATCTGGCGAACTAGCATCACCTAGACTACATCGACAAGCTTGATGTTCTTGTCTTCCATATCCTTGGCGCGTGTCTGGAGCACCGACAGTTCGTCGGACGAAGACCAGTTCAGGCCCTTCTTGGGCCAGGACGTAAGCCGCAGGGGGGCTCCGGATCGGAATTCGGGAGCAGCGGCCCACTCCGTGCCGCGCGGCTCAGTGATGTAAAACCACTGCTGCTGCCACTCCTTGACGGAATCATTAAAAGTACCTGTTGGCCATGTAACATTGGGCATCTTGCTTACCATGGCGCCTCCGCACTCGGTGTGCTCGCCGCTCACTACCTTGGGCTTCACATTAAAAATCTTCAGCCGTAAGCCGAAGTGTGGCGAGATGCGGAGAAAGGCCTCGCACACGACGATGAATGTCGATATGTTGAGGAAGGAATTAGGGGATAGATCATGAAAATCAATCCCGTAATAATACAATGATCCAGCGAACGAATGGATGGAGGGGAAACCCTAGCCCGTGGACAAAATGTGGGAGGAATACAACCCTCTCGTGGGGTTCCGGAGTTGGGACGATCTGTCCCGCCATCGGAAGACGGTGGCCGATTTTCTTGGCCAGATACCCGGCCTCCCGAAGCTTTTTGATATCCTTCTCCCGGATGGTAGAGGCCATCCACTTGCCTCCTGCTTCGGATCCGGACATTTTCGGAAGACCTCTTTGGGTGTGGAAGACGAACGCTTGGGCGCTAGGGCTCGAGCGAGGGGGAATGGATGAGTAGAGAAAGAAGAAGGCGTGGGTGAAAAAGGGAGTCTTTATCCCTTTATAAAGGCAGCAGGGATCCTGTGCCTCCCCACTTGCCCGGTAAACTCGCTTATTCCCCAAGCGCCACGATTGATGGCATGGTTGGGTTACCCATACCCGTATTGATGACAATCCCGTGATAAGGGGACACGATCTCTGCTATGACAAAACATGCCAAGAAAACCGCCTCGCAATGTGTACAACAACTGGTTGAGAAAAACGGTTCGAATAATGACCGGGCCGTATGTCACGCTATGAAAGGTTGTCAGCAGAATAGATTTGTAAAATGTTGTGCTCTCTACGGTGTTATGTGGAAATTATTTTGCAGAGCCGGACACTACACGCTCTAACAGGTACTCTGGATTCGGAGGAGAACCCGCCTTGCAATGCCGAAGACAATTTGCGCGCTGGACTTATGATCATTGAATCCTGGTTCAAGGGCTACTGAGGGAGTCCTGGATTAGGGGGTCCTTGGACAGCCGGACTATGTACTTTGGACGGACTGTTGGACTATGAAGACACAAGATTAAAGACTTCGTCTCGTGTCCGGGTGGGACTCTCCTTGGCATGGAAGGCAAGCTTGGCAATTCGGATATGTAGATCTCCTTCTTTGGAACCGACTCTGTGTAACCCTAGCCCCCTCCGGTGCCTATATAAACCGGAGGGTTTAGTCCATAGGGAAGAACAACAATCATAATCATAGGCTAGCTTCTATGGTATAGCCTCAGCGATCTCGTGGTAGATCAACTCTTGTAATACTCATATCATCAAGATCAATCAAGTAGGAAGTAGGGTATTACCTCCATAGAGAAGGCCCAAACCTGGGTAAACACCGTGTCCCCCGCCTCCTATTACCATTAGCCTTAGACGCACAATTCGGGACCCCCTACCCGAGATCCGCCGGTTTTGACACCGACACCTACGTAAACAAATATAAGAGCGTTTAGATCACTACTTATATTTGTTTACGAAGGGAGTACAAGATAAACATGTCTTCATCCCTAGCATGAATCGAAATATTAGTCAATGCATAAAAACTCCATGCATGTAACAAATTTAACAAAGATAATCAGCAAACAAGATCAACCGGATGAAAGTGGTTCTCCTACAGAAAATATTACACTAGATTTTTTAAAATGTTACGAACCCGAATAAAATGGACAATGTGTCAATCCAACGACTACAACAAGGCTAAATCAAGCTTCTGTGGTAAAATTGTAGATGAAATCGCCAACTGTAGACGTGATTGATAGTAATCCTCACCACTCCAATTGGAGTATACCAACTGCACCTAAAACTTGACCAGGTGAAAATTGAAGTAGATTTTATTTGATATGACTATTCACCCCTCGTCATTTCCAACTAAAAAAAGGTTAAAACTTCACCAGGCAAAAACTGAAGTAGAATTTATTTGATAGGGACTATTCAGTCCTCAACATTCCAACTAAAAACTAAAAAAAGCATCATGGCTTCATTTCAGAACAGATATACAATATTCCTCTTTTTGACGATTTCACATATTGTTTCCTCGTATATTTGTACCTTATACCCTCAGTGGCAAAGCTACCAAAATTTTGTCGGGTGGGTCAAGGTGAAGGGAAATACATTTCTCTCGCTCTCAAAAGGTCCAGTTTTACCTATACTCTATAATGTTTCACGGTCTACAGCCCCTCTGGCTTTGCTGTAGCCCCGCAGGTGTATACTTGTTCTATGTCATGTACACAGAAAACATTTCCCAAGGAGGTAGCACTAAGATGAACTACACTGTACAGTACACGTTTACAGGCATTCCATACGGCACTACAAAATTGCTGCCATCCTGGATGACATACTCAAAACTGTCATGGATCTTTTCTCATCCCATTCAAATTTGAGTTACCATCACCTCCCAATCTCATGACATGTCGCTAGATGGCTTTATCTATATTCAGCTAGGCAATGTGCTTCCTTCTTCCCTTTGAGTATGCCTTCTCTCCCCCGTGCAATGGCGACTACTTCTATATACGAGGCAAGGGAGGCTGTATGGTGTGTGTCCTTGCACCCAATGCAATCAAGTAAACAGAACACTTAGTACGGAAGCTTACTCATGTACTAGGAGCGAGGACACTGAGTGTCATTGATATCTTTTGGCCAGTCAAGTTTCCCCTTACTTTTAAAGAAGAAACATTGTTGAGCCATATGTATTTGCTGGCAGATAAATTTTATCTCTTCATCTTAAAACCAAACCTAATTCACAAAACATGCATGGTAGATGGAATATGAAACCAAACATATTTCAGAAAACATGGTGCATAATGTAATGCTTTACATGCTTATTAATCTTTTCTTATACATCATTGACTTTGTAGTAAAGAATTACTTACGCAGTCCACTAAAAATTCGACATGAGCGAGAACCAAACAAATACGTAACAGGCGCCTATGAAGAAACAATCCTGATGGGACAATAGCTAAAAGATGATCAAGTTTCCATTCCAGAAAGATATACAACATTCCTTCTTCCAGCTGATTCTACACTTTCTTTTCTCTTTGACCTTTTCTACCTTCTACCTTGTTCTATGCTATTTACAGTGAGATAGCACAAGATGAACTACACTGTACAATACATGTTTACAACAGTGTGGCCTGTAAGTTGGTCACGAAGCCTAGTCCGGTAAAAGAGGGTCTACTTGGTGTCCGTGCAATGACAAACTGGCCAACAACCCAAACTACACTGATGGATCCGACCATCTGAATGCGGCTTGCCATTTGCTCGGGAACCTCCTGGTGTGGCTCATCTGCAACGGCTACTTGCATTGGGCCATATCCCGGTCTGGATCCAGCATCCAGTCTTTTGGCACCAGGTAACTGACAACACATATGAAACATGCCATATCTCACATTATAATTTAGTGTATGCAACCAGAATCATGTAGAATCAGCAACTCATATCAGAAACTTGCTAACTCGCATCGAACACAGGAAAGACAAAAGAACTAAACTAAACCACATTGAACATTATAACTTGGTAAGAGTCGACATGATCAAAGAGAGTGTATGCAACCAGAATCATTGGGAACGGTAACATGACTAGATTTTGAGAAGATACATGGTTAGGGGAAATGTCAATAGCCACACAATATTCTTCTCTATACAATATTGCGCAACATAAGGAAGCTTATGCCTCTACAATATTGCAGTGTGTCCCTTTGAATATCCAGTTTAGAAGGTCCCTAGTAAGGGACCGATTGGACAACTGGTTACATCTCGTGCGGAGTTTGATGGATGTTCACTTCTCTGATGAGGCAGATACAAATCCACTTGAAATTATCCATCAATGAGATATTCTTCGTCAAGTTTATGTACTTAGACCTAATAAACTCTAGTCCAATTCCGAAATCAAGTCATATTTGGAAGATTAAAGTACCTTTGAGAATCAAAATATTCATGTGTTTGTGCACAAGGAAGTGATTCTAACTAAGGATAACTTAGCCAAGCGAAGATGGGAAGGTAGTAAAAGATGTTGCTGTTGGTCATGATGAAAATATAAAACACCTCTTTCTCATATGTTCTCTCGTTAAACTTTTGTGGTGTACGATTCATGTAGCCTTTAATGTTAGCCCTCCAACTAGTATTAACACATTATTTCAGACGTGGCTTGATGGAGTGGAGCAATGTACTGTAGAACATATTCGAATAGGAGTATGTGCATTAAATTAGGCTATATGGAACAGCAAGAATGACATGATTTTTAATAGATAAACTCTTATAAATTTTGTCCAAGTTATTTACAAAGCCACTGCTTGGATCCATATGTGGTCATTACTCAGTCATGCGAAAGCCAAGGAGCATATGGCTATTGAGTGCAACCGGTGGGAACCCGTAGCACGGGATACCTACAACCGGTTTGGATGACGGTCCAATAATAGACCAGGTGTTTAGTCATCTTGTTCTTTATTTGTCAATTTACTTTGGCTCTTTGGGGAGCGACTATTGTATCACAAACTATTTGTGGGACCTTTTGCTTAATAATATGGTTGCATGCATCATTCAGATGTAGAGGCCGGGAGTGATCCTCCTTTTCAAAAAAAAAGAGAAATCATGTTCCCGGACAAAAAAAGAATCATGCAGAATGTTGGTGCTGGTAATCGAACTAGCAGACATTACCTTGTAGGCTTGTACACAGCCAGGGTGAAGACCTCAAGGTCCCCATTATTTTTGGTGTGGAATCGCGTGAACACCAATTAAATGTGTGGCCACACGAGGAAGGATCGAGTCCGGAATGATGATATACGAGATAGAGTTGGGGTAGCACCAATTGAAGAGAAGCTTGTCCAACATTGTCTGAGATGGTTTGGGCATATTCAGCGCATGCCTCCAGAAGCTCCAGTGCATAGCGGACGGCTAAAGCATGCGGAGAATGTCAAGAGAGGGCGGGGTAGACCGAATTTGACATGGGAGGAGTCCGTTAAGAGAGACTTGAAGGATTGGAGTATCGTCAAAGAGCTAGCTATGGACAGGGGTGCGTGGAAGCTTGCTATCCACGTGCTAGAGCCATGAGTTGGTTGCGAGATCTTATGGGTTTCACCTCTAGCCTACCCCAACTTGCTTGGGACTAAAGACTTTGTTGTTGTTGTTGTTGTTGTTGAACCGCGTGAACACCTTATAATTTGCTATGTGCGGGGAGGAAAAGGCCTCGTCAAAGTGAATATGGAACCAGTTTATGCACACATATCAGTAGCTCCCCAAAACCATTAACACAACAGGCATTGACAAGACCCAAAAGTACAGAAATACAGACACATAGTAGATGATGGTGCCTCCCCAAGGGAGAGACTCTATTCCTTTTCCGCAAACTGTGCTTCTAGTTATTGCATAACTTGAAAGAGAAAGCAACAATCAAAAATGGTACAACGCATAAAAAATGGTCCTTGCATGGTTCAAAGGATAACCTCTGGGATGTCGAAGGTAGACATAAGGTACTTGGTACAACACAGGATAAAGCCCGAAAGCCCACTGTTCCAGACGAGCGCTCGGGCAACGCATACAAGCTGCTTGAGGAGATGTCCCATAGATAAAACTAGATAGGAAGTGCGGCTTGCCGCACCCCATCCGCCCCAGCCATATCCAACCTGGTATGAAACATTTTGCATTTCATATGTTTATACAATGAAAGCAATAATGCAAAGGTTCGGTATGTTACATAAAAAGTGAAAGGCTCAATAGTTCATGACTATTTATTTACAATATATACTACACAAGGCCACAAAAAAGAGAGTAACAGCTATGCATAGTTTCTATACTAAGCATAGGCAGAGTGTATAAGAACATTTGTTACACAGAATTTTTATCGCCCAACACCTTTGCAGTTGCACAGGTCAACCAAAAAAATACACATGCTTGCCCTTTGTAAAGAACTACTATTACTATATATGCTCTACTTTGTACAAAATCACATGTATATTATGCTTGCCCTTAAATTGTTGCTTTGTGTTCAACCAGTATTACTATATTATGCTTTGATCTGAGTTTTGGTGATTAAATCAAGTATTTTTGGAGACCATGCCCTTATGCGAGTCTTCAGGCCTTGCTGGGTTGTTTTATTGTTGTGAAGGCATCATCATGGGTGATTGTAGTTACATTGCCTCCTTCACACTTGCATCCACCATTAATCAGGTAGACACTCCCTTTTTCCACATAAAATCAAGTGAATGTTGTACTCCCAAACCAATTAGCACGTTTCGGTTTGATAAATACCGTGCATTGATCCCTGCACTTTTGACAAATTTATATTCATGACATCTCTGGTTTACTCCAGTTCTCAATTTTTGTGCTTCTTGGATCTGGCAGCTCCATGGAACCTATCATCATTTTGTCGGACTAAGTGTGGAGTTACTTGTGCAAGTCACACCGTCAGCAAACATATGAAGACATGCATGCTATCATCGCAAGTTGAGGATTTACGTGCTCTAAGATAATCTGTTAGGGAGAAAACAAAGGCTTGTGTGCTTATTAGTAATTTTTTGTTTTATCATAGTGGGCACCTTATCTATCTATAACATGTGAGATGTGCAACTGCAAAGGTGTTGGGTGATAAAAATTCTGTGTAACACATGTTCTTATACACTCTGCCTATGCTTAGTATAGAAACTATGCATAGCTGTTACTCTCTTTTTTGTGGCCTTGTGTAGTATATATTGTAAATAAATAATCATGAACTATTGAGCCTTTCACTTTTTATGTAACATATCGAACCTTTGCATTATTACTTTCATTGTATAAACATATGAAATGCAAAATGTTTCATACCAGGTTGGATATGGCTGGGGCGGGTGGGGTGCGGCAAGCCGCACTTCCTATCTAGTATTTTGAGAGAGAAGATGGTGGATGCTGATGTGTGGGTCCCACATGTAATAACGGCAATATAATGGTCAAAGTTAATGGAGTTGACATTTTGTGCCATGTCAGCATTGACAGGTGGGTCCGCCCTGTCATAATCAAGCATAAAAAGCCAGAACCGGTACCTAACAATATGTGATAGTTTTTAGCAAAAACATTAGAGTGAATTTGGTCTGTTATTGTCAAGAATTGTAAAGTGGTAGTTCTGCAGGAATTCTGGTAGTTTTTCATTAATTACTCTTGAAAGTACATTGTCTTGAAACAAATGTGTCAACAGACAATTCAGCTGATAGTGTCAACAAACCTACTGCATTTTGAGGCAGATGGAGTACATTATTCTCGACACACACATCAGAGGTGATGCAAAACAACAATGAAGTATTATCGTGTCATTCTTCTCTAAATCATTATAAAGGAATATGACTACTATGAAAAGATGTGGTGGTCCTCACATATCACCTTCTTAAATGAAAAGAGAATCTAGGATTAAGGATTCAATATGACACAACATAACTGTTGGTACAAAAGTGAACATCCAGACCGTGTCACTGGTTAATATGTGAGTTCCCGTCCCATTCTTACCATGAGGGGAGGAGGTTCAAGTGCCTTTAGCCGCTTTCTTACCGGATTTGGCCATAGACTCCGATGTGGTGGGATTAACCACTTGCAACAGACCGGTAGAAGTTTTCAACCCCTCAAGGAGTTCTTTAAGCATGGAGTTAACCTCGGCCATCATAGATGTCTTAACTGAAGCCATAGCTTCATTTAAGTCATCTCGGATGACTGAAGTCAACTCCACGGACTCAGGTACTTCATCAACCCTATCCCTGTCGTAACCATACTCTTCGGGTGGTAAAACACTTGATAAAGAGATGAGGCCCTGATACCAATTGAAAGGATCGATATGGTTGACTGGAGGGGGGAGGGTGAATAGGCAACTAGTAATGTTTAGCTTTTATTAAAAAATTAGGTTTAGCAACAAATAGGTTGTATAGATATGCAACTAGGTGATCAACCTATATTATGCTACAACAACAAAAACAAAAGCAAGCAATTGATACAATACAATTAAAGCTTGCACAAAGTAAAGGAAAGAAGTAACCACAAGTGGAGCCATTAAAGACGAGGATGTGTTACCAAAGTTCCTTCCCTTTGAGGGGAAGTATGTCTCCGTTGGAGCGGTGTGGATGCACAATGCTCCCAAAGAACCCACTAGGGCCACTGTATTCTCCTCATACCCTCACACAATGTGAGATGCCATGATTCCACTAATAGTGCCCTTGAAGGCTGCAATCGAACCTTTACAAACAAGGTTGAGGCAATCTCCACAACTAAATTGGAGGCTCCCAAGACCACCAAAAAGCTTCACCACAATGGATTGTGGCTCCGAGATGACCTCAACCGTCTAGGGTACTCAAACACCCAAGAGTAACAAGATCCGCAAGGGATTAGTGGGGGAATCAAATTTCTCTTGGTGGGATTGTAGATCTGGGGCCTCCTCAACCAATCCCTAGAAACTCAACAAGTTTGATTGTCTAGGAGGAGAGATCGGGTGAAAATAAGTTTGAGAGCAACAATGGAGATTGGGGGAGAAAGAGTTGAGTCCACTTGGGGAAGAAGACTCCTTATATAGTGGGCGAAAGAATCCAACTATCATGTCCCTTCAGCCCGTGCATAAGCAGTAGTGACACTCGGGCGAGCGGTACTTCCATCGGCACGGAAGTTCCAGCAATGGCGTTCACCTGAACAAGTCAGGGAGGTGATAGTGCCACTGGAGCGGTACTACTGCTCCCACCAATGGTACTACCGCGCAGTGTTAGCAACAATAGAAACAACGGTAGTAGAGAAGGATAGCGCGCTAGTACCGCCCAGCAGTACTACCGCTGGCTACTGCCGCTCTACTTCTGCTCGAAGGGTAGAGAAGTCCAGAGGACTGAAAATAAGCAGTACTCCCAACGGTGGAAGCACGGCGGTGGTTCCGCTAGGGCGGTTCTACCGCGTCGTAGGAGCGGTACTTCCGCTTAACTGTTCGATGCCAAGTAAATCTGCAGTAGTGAGGTGCTAGTCAGACCCGCAGTACTGTAGGAGCGGTACTACCATGATGAACTACCGCCCCACTACGGTTCATTTATAGAGCACTAAAAATAACTGGAAGTCCTAGTAGCACTAGATTGCCTCTTATGTTCATCAAGAGGTCCAAAGCCAGGAAGAAAAGAGGGTGCAAAAGGACTGCATACGTGTTGATTCTACCCAAACCTTTCCGAAGCGCCCCTCC
>NC_057807.1:551572467-551575905 GCF_018294505.1 Triticum aestivum
TAGTGCAGTGATCCTACGACTCAAATCCACCGAAAATAAAACGCAAGAAAAACACCGTCTTCGCAATAGCTCCAAGGGGCACGAATCGTCTTGTGACATATGATAGATTTTCCGAAATGCTCAATGCACACAATTAGTCCACAAAAACATCATCATCAAACATCAAAACCAATAAAGGATAAATATGCCCTAACAAGCACGGCACTGTCAAGACCTTGGCGCGTCTGCTTGTTGAGCCCGCGGTGAGAATCCGGCCACCAGTCGCACAAGGCGTCATGTGCGGCGTCTTGTGGGCAAGGTTGCAGCGTCCAGCATGGCCATCCACACAGTGTGTGAAAAAGGGCATTCCACGATGTGGTTAGACCTTTTCCTGGGCGTTGGCATAGATCACGCAGAGGCCATGGCACTGGCGGCAGTTGGCAATCCACAACCAGTTTTGCACCAAGAGCCAAGAGGTGCATCTTGCCCTTCGCCGGTGACTTCTAGATAATGTTGGAACAAGGAAAACTGGGTGCAACTTGGTTTTGTGAACGGATGAAGGGAAGGCATGATCACAACGTTTAGCACTCTTGTGGTCGTGCCGTTGGTGTTAGTTAGAGCATCTCCAACCGTTCGCCCCCCCCCCTCCCCAGGGGCTTGAAATAGCGCCGCCTAGGGGCCAACCGGCGGAAAAATCAGCGTGGGGGGCTCGGGTTCCCAGTCGACCCCCCAAGGGCGCCCCCAACCGCTGTTTTTGGCCCACTTTCGGTGCAAATTGGCCCAAGCTTCGGCACAAATTCAACAAAAAACTAATTTTTTATTAGTTTATCATAAAAATCAATACAAATCAAATAGTTCAACAAATCAAATAGTTTAACAAATAAAAACACATATTTCATCACACGTCGAGCTAGGTGTTGCCCTTGAGCCTCCATAGGTGCTCCACCAGATCGTGATGCAGTTGTTGATGCACCTACGGGTCTCGGATCTCCTGGCGCATATTGAGAAAGGCAGTCCAAGTTGCCGGTAGCTTGTGGTCAACTTGGGCAAGAGGACCGTGCCTGTAATATGGTTCAATGTCAAACACTACTCTTCCCGCTCGCTCTCAATGATCATATTGTGCAAGATGACACAACAAGTCATGACTTCCCACATTGATCTTTCAACCAGGACAGGGCGGGGTACCAGACAATAGCAAATTGAGATTGGAGCACACTAAATGTCCGCTCGACATCCTTCTTGCGAGCCTCCTGACACTTGGCAAAGTAGGAGTTCTTGCCTCCTAGCACAGGGTTTGAGATAGTCTTCACAAATGTGGACCATCTCGGATAGATGCCATCTGCTAGGTGGTACCCCTTGTTGTAGTGGTGCCCATTGACCTCGAAGTTCATCGGAGGAGCATGACTTTCAACAACCATGGCAAAGACATTCGAGCACTACAGTACGTGGATGTCATTTTGAGTTCCTGCCATGCCAAAGGAGTGCTAAATCCAGAGGTCATGTGTGGCCACTGCCTCAACTAGCACATTGCACTCCTTTGGCGCCTTTGTACATCCCTTGCCAAGAAAAAGGATAGTTTTTCCATGCTCAATGCATGCTGTAGATGCTTCCAAGCATCCCAGGGAATCCTCTTGATGCATTATGTGCTATGATCCGTGCAGTGTCTTCGGCATTGGGTGATCGCAAGTATTTTGGCCCAAACACTGCCACCACTACCCTGCAAAACTTGTACAAACAGTCAATGGTGGTGGACTCGGCCATGCGTCCATAGTCTTCCAGTATATCACCGGGAGCTCCGTACGCAAGCATCCTCATAGCTATCGTGCACTTCTAGAGTGAGGTGAATCCAAGTGTGCTGGTGCAATCCTTCTTGCACTTGAAGTAGATGTCGAACTACCGGATGGAATTCACAATCCTGAGGAAGAGCTTTCGGCTCATCCGATTACATCACCGAGATACTTTCTTGTCATGCAGTGGAGCGTCGGCAAAGTAGTCGGCGTAGAGCAAGCAATAGCCTTCCAGTCGATGTCTCTGATTTGCCTTCAGCCGTCCTGGAGCCGAGCCACCTCGCCGCGGCTTTGCATTGCTCGCGAATAGGCCAGACAGAATGGCGAGGACCATGAGGTACTCTTCATCCTGGGCATCGGCATCGGCTTCCTCCTCCAGCAGGGCCGCGAACGCCTCCTCGTCGTCCGAGTCCATCGCCGGGCAAAAAAATCGCCGAACACCTGGCGGGCGTAGTAGGCGTGCAGCCGCCAGTATCCCCGTCTGCGTGTCCGGAGCGCCGGAAAGCTCGCCCAGGAGCGAGGTGGAGGCTGCCGCGGCAAACCCTCTCTTTTTCGGCGGGGGAAATGAACTTTCCTAGCGGCGGTGGCGCCGAAACAGGCACAGTGATGGAAGGGGGCGTGCGTATGGGGGGCGAGTCTGGACGTGGGAAATGCTTTTTCACCTGACAGTGGTGGCCCACGTGCGGATTTTCCTTCCACCGGAGCGCCCAAGCGCCCCTAGTGCGTTGGATTCGGTCTAGGATCGCCGGGCCCAAAAATGGGTTGAACCGGTGGAATTCGGCGTCCTGGGGGGCGACTGGGTTTTTTTCGAAGCCGGCGCAAAAACCCCCACCCTAGGGCGGATGTTGGGGGCGCGAGTGGAGATGCTCTTATGGCTTTTAGACTTCGGAACCCTGGTGGTGCTTTGCATCCAAATTCACATATTTTGGGGCTTGTCAGCCCACTGATGCTAGCTCATTACTCGTGGGTACTATGACTCAACAACCTCACTATCCGGGTTCAAGTCATTGTGAAGTTGAACGTGGGTTCCTATTTATTAGGGTGTTTTATGGTAAGTTACGCCTTTTCGCTCCAGAACTGGATAATTGCACTTGCATTGTAAGCCAGCATAAATATTCTACTAGGTTAGCCCGTGATTACCTGTCATTTTATTATTAATGTGATTGCAAAGAAGAACAAGATTTTATTGACTTACCAAACAGACATAATGTTATTTGATAAGCCATTGAGAGGTGGGCAGGTGAAGTAGTTTCTAGGTAAAACCAATATAAAAAACAAATACGGGGAAGAATCAAAAAGTGAAAATGAAGGGTGAGGGAGAGATTTCCGACTAGAGTTTGGACGAAGGAAGAGCCGACCACAAAACCTTATCTTTTTAAGTACGAGAGACACCGGCAGGGGCGGAGCCAGGATTTGACCATAGGAGGGGGGGGGGGCGAAGGAGACATTTTAACACACAAAAGACATAACACAAAATATTTCAAGTCTTAAATATTGTAGGGATATCAAATACTTCCACGTAACAGTATAAGCTTTACGATAAAAAAACTACTCCCTTTGGTCCATATTAATTGATGTTGGTTTTATACAAATTTAGTATAACTTTATACTAAACCAACATCAATTAATTTGGATCGGAGGGAATACACTTCTACTAGTTTGAAAGAGGACC
>NC_057807.1:551901833-551922628 GCF_018294505.1 Triticum aestivum
TAAAACTACACCTAATTAAACCTAGCACTAACCTAAAACAAATCAAGAAAATAGAGAACAAAAAAACAGGAAAAAAACAGGAAAAATTACTTCTTGCTCCGGCAAGGTCGACCGGTGGGGCGGGGCGGCGTAGGGGCCACGGGGAGGAGGACGACAGCGGGGCGGGGCGGCGCAGGGACCTCGGGGAGGGGTCCGGCACTGGGGCGGCCCGGCGCAGGCCACTCCGGCGATGGGGCGCGACGGGTCGGTGGATTGACGGGGCGATGAGGCGCGGTGGGGCGACAAGGCGCGACGGGGCGACGGGGCGTGGTGACAGGGGAGAGAGGCGGGCGTGTGGGAGGGAGAGAGAGGGGGAGACGGCTCGGCCCGTTAAGTGGGCCTTCTTTGCCGTCTATTAGCAGACGGCAAAGAGGCCACCATCAGGGCTGGCCCACGTCTCCTCTTTGCCGTCCGCAAGCAGACGGCAAAGGACTAACATTGCCGTCTGCCAGCAGACGCATTGAAGAAGCGGATGGCAAAGAATCTGACCTAGCCACGCCGTGCCCTATGGGGCCAACCTGGCTCTTTGCCGTCTGCCTTCTAGCTATTTGCCATCAGCTGGCCGACAACAAAGAAGAAGCTGACAGCAAATTGCATTTTTGCCATCTGCACATTCTTTGCCGTCCGCTTTGTGGAAGCGGACGGCAAGAGACTCTTTGCCGTCAGCTGTCACACGACAAAGAGGAGGCAGACGGCAAAATGCCAGATTCCAGTAGTGTTTGTTTGTTCTCCACTATTAGTGACTTTGGAGTGACTCTTTGTTGCACATTGAGGGATTATTATATGATCCAATTATGTTATCATTATTGAGAGAACTTGCACTAGTGAAAGTATGAACTCTAGGCCTTGTTTTGAAGCATTGCAATACCGTTTCGCTCACTTTTGTTACTTGCTACCTTGCTGTTTTTATATTTTCAGATTACAAAAACCTATATCTACCATCCATATTGCACTTGTATCACCATCTCTCCTCCGAATTAGTGCACCTATACAATTTACCATTATATTGGGTGTGTTGGGGACACAAGAGACTCTTTGGTATTTGGTTGCAGGGTTGTTTGAGAGAGACCATCTTCATCCTATGCCTCCCACAGATTGATAAACCTTAGGTCATCCACTTGAGGAAAATTTCTACTGTCCTACAAAACTCCACGCTTGGAGGCCCAACACGAGTCTACAAGAAGAAGGTGGCATAGTAAACATCAAGTACTTTGGATGAGTACTCACGGTTGCTTTGCTACCTCTTTTCCCCTATACCCGATTGCTATAATCAGATGACGAAGTCCAGGAGCTAGATGCCACCTCTGACGACTGCTTCTACCCTGATGGTGCCTACTACTACGTGGAGGCCGCCGACAACCAGGAGTAGTCAGGAGGCTCCCAGGCAGGAGGCCTTGCCATTTCGATCATGGTAGATGTTTGTGCTAGCCTTCTTAAGGCAAACTTGTTTAACTTAAGTCTGTACTTGATACGTCTCCAACGTATCTATAATTTCTTTTTATTCAATGCTATTTTATTACCAATCTTGGATGGTTTATAATCATTTTTAGTCATTTTATATCATTTTTTGGTACTAACCTATTGACATAGTGCCAAGTGCCGGTTGTTTTTTTCTGCATGTTTTTTACATCGCAAGAAATCAATATCAGACGGAGTCCAAATGCCACGTAACTTTACGTAGATTTTCTATGGACCAAAAGGAAGAAGTTGGGCCTTGGTTGCACCTGGGGGGAGTCCAGAGGAGGGGACAACCCACCATGGCGAGCCAGGAGGCCCAGGCGCACCCTGGTGGGTTGTGCCCACCTCGGGTGCCCCACGGACCGCCTCTTTACTCTATAAATACCCCAATATTCCAAAAACCCTAGGGGAGTTGACGAAATATTCATCCAGCCGCCGCAGAGTCCAGAACCACCAGATCCAATCTAGACACCATCACGGAGGGGTTCACCACTTCCATTGGTGCCTCTCCGATAATGTGTGAGTAGTTCTTTGTAGACCTTCGGGTCCGTAGTTATTAGCTAGATGGCTTTCTCTCTCTCGCTAAATTCTCAATACAATGGTCTCTTGGAGATCCATATGATGTAACTCTTTTTGCGGTGTGTTTGTTGGGATCCAATGAACTTCGAGTTTATGATCAGTTATATCTTTTTATATCTGTGAAAGTTATTTGAGTTTCTTTGATCTCTTATATGCATGATCTCTTATAGCCTCACATTTCTTCTCCGATATTTGGGTTTTGTTTGACCAACTTGATCTATTTTTCTTGCAATGGGAAGAGGTGCCCGGTACTGGGTTCGATCTAACAGTGCTTCATCCCAGTGACAGAAAGGGAACCGACATGTATGTATTGTTGCTACTAAGGATAAAAAGATGGGATCTATATCTACGCAATAGATAAACAGATCTTGACTATATCATGTCATCGTTCTGATTGCATTACTCTGTTTTTCCATGAACTTAATACACTAGATGCATGCTGGATAGCGATCGATGTGTGCAGTAATAGAAGTAGATGCAGACCGGAGTCGGTCTACTAATCTTGGACGTGATGCCTATGTAATGATCATTGCCTGGATATCGTCATAATTATTTGAAGTTCTATCAATTTCCCAATAGTAATTTGTTTACCCACCGTTTCCTATCCTTCTCGAGAGAAGCCACTAGTGAAACCTACGGCCCCCGGGTCTACTTTCTCATTATTTGCCTTGCAATCTACTTTTTCCTTGCGTTTATTTTCAGATCTATTAAACCAAAAATACAAAAATACCTTGCTGCTATTTATTCTTATTTATTTTATTTGGCGTTCAATCTATCAATATACTACAAATTTACCTCATGTCCTTTGCCTATCTTGAGGCACCGTACCCCGAAAGGGAGTGACAACCCCTTTAACACCTCGGGTTGCAAGGTGTTGTTATTTGTGTGCACGGGATGTTTACGTTGTCTTTCTTGGTTCTCCTACTAGTTCGATAACCTTGGTTTCATATCCGAGGGAAATACCTACAGCCGTTGTGCTGCATCATCCCTTCCTCTTTGGGGAAATACCGGCGTAGCTTCAAGCGACATCAGTACTCAGATATTGTTGCTTCCGTTGACTCATTTGTATTAAAGCTTATGTATTCGAGCCCCTGAGACACTGGCTTGTAATACAAAGCTTGTATCATTTTAATTTGTGTCTAGAGTTGTGTTGTGAAATCTTGACGTAAGTCACTGATCTTGATTGTCCACATTTGCATGTATGATTAGTGTATGATTGAATCAGGGCGCCACATACCATGCGAAAGCTATTTCGGCTTCCTGCCATAATTGTAACGATAAAGGCATCTCTAATGTCTTTGCAAGGAGATGAGTTAAAACGTTCCATGAGCTAACAGACATAATATTAAAATACTGCATTATGGAGGATGCCTGGCTAGCAGAAAAGGAGCAAAAGGATAGGATGCAAGATCTGGTAAAGTTTGCTGGCAAAAGGCATACACAGTGGCGCCATAAATGCTCCAGAACCGATGAACGGCTCACCCATCCTGAGCACTAGAGAAAGCAGCCAGCAAAAATACCCAAGACTACACTAGAAATAGCACCTTAAGGCTACTGCGTCATTTTCGGTGACTCACTCATTTCATGGTCCTCTAAGCGCCAAGTCACCATCTCCCGCTTGAGCGCTAAGGTTGAATATCGTTTTGTGGACAATGTAGCCACCGAGACATGTTGGTTAAGCCAACTTTTTGGTGAGCTTCAGGTTACCATTCCCAAAGCCACATCAGTGTTCTGTGACAATGTTTCAGCCACTAATCTCATTGTTAACATGGTCCAGCACAAGCGCACCAAGCAAATTGAGTTGGATGTTCATTTCGTGCGCGAGAAGGTACAGTTGGGTGAGCTGCGGGTACTTCATGTACCGGCCACACAACAATTCACCAAAGTCATGATCAAAGGTCTGCCAACCGCTGCATTCAAGGAGTATCATTCCACTATATGCATCATCGATACCGGTGCTTAGACTTTGTGTGTGTGTGTGGGGGGGGGGTGCTCTTGAGCGGGACATATACGTTGCATGCAACCGACGCACATATAAATCTCCCAAAATCTTGCACCTATCTAGGGAGCGGCCTACTGCTCCCTAGCCATTGCCACTTCTTGATCTTGCGTTGGTTTTTCCCTTGAAGAGGAAAGGGTGATGCGAAAAAGTAGAGATAAGTATTTCCCTCAGTTAAGAACCAAGGTAACAATCCAGTAGGAGGAACACACAAGTCTCCAATGATAGCACCTACACAAACAAACAAATACTTGCACCCAAGCGATAAAGGGGTTGTCAATCCCTTCATGGTTACTTGCAAGGATGAGATATGATAGTGATAGATATAAAAATATAAGTAAAAGTGCAAAATAAGATAAAAGTAAATAACTTGTAGTAAGGTATTTTGTGTTTTTGATTTTATAGATCTAAAAATAATTTGATAAAAGATAGATTTGGGGGCCATAGTTTTCACTAGAGGCTTCTCTCTTGAAAGAAAGCATACAGTGGGTAAATAAATTACTATTGAGCAATTAATAAAAAAGAATAATTATGAAGATATCCAAAGCAATGATCATGTATATACGCATCACGTCTTAGACAAGTAGATCGACTCCTGCCTGCATCTACTACTAATACTCCACACATCCACCGCTATCCAGTATGCATCTAGTGTACTAAGTTAACAAAAACAGAGTAACGCCTTAAGCAAGATGACATGATGTAGAGGGATACATCCAACCAATATGAATAAACCCATATTTTTATCCTTAATGGCAACAATACAAATATGTGTCATGTCCCCTTCTGTCACTGGGATTGAGCACCGCAAGATTGAACCGATTACAAAGCACCTCTCCCATTGTAAGAAAAATCAATCTAGTTGGCCAAACCAAATCAATAGATCAGAGAGAAATACAAAGCTATATAAATCATGCATAGAAGAGTTTAGAGGAGACTCAAATAATATTCATAGATAATTAGAACATAAACCCACAATTGATCGGACCTCAACAAATGCAACGCAAAAGAAGATTACATCGAATAGATCTCCAAGAACATCGTGGAATATATTGTATTGAAGATCAAATAGTGAGAAGATGCATGTCGGTGTCAAAATCAGCGGATCTTGGTTAGGGGGTCCCGAACTGTGCGTCTAAGGCTAATGGTAATAGGAGGCGGGGGACACGATGTTTACCCAGGTTCGGGCCCTCTCTATGGAGGTAATACCCTACTTCCTGCTTGATTGAACTTGATGATATGAGTATTACAAGTGTTGATCTACCACGAGTTCGTAATGGATAACCCTAGAAGCTAGCCTATGATTATGATTGGTGTTGTCCTACGGACTAAAGCCTCCGGTATATATAGACACTCGAGGGGGCTAGGGTTACACAAGGTCGGTTACAGAAAAGGGAATCTACATATTCGAATTGCCAAGCTTGCCTTCCACGCAAAGGAGAGTCCCACCCGGACATGGGATGAAGTCTTCTATCTTGTATCTTCATAGCCCAACCGTCCGGCCCATGTATATAGTCCGGCTATCGGAGGACCCCTTAATCCAGGACTCCCTTAGTAGCCCCCGAACCAGGCTTCAATGAAGATGAGTCCTGCGTGCAGATTGTCTTTGGCATTGCAAGGCGGGTTCCTTCTCCGAACTCTTCAAAGTACCTGATGTAAAGAGAAGTGTCCGGCTTCCCATTTAATATTACGCTCATCGGCTTATGTACCCTAATAGTTTCTTCTTCCACGTGTCGAGTGAATGCGAGAAGTCGGGGCATTTTTACACTTGCCACCCTAACCATGTAAGTAAATTGTCTATTTAAAGAGACAGGGATCTTCAGATCCAGTCCACACCATCTTCCCTAAGTGAGGAATCATCAGAGCGTGCCCGCAAAAACCACTCCAACATGGCCGGCGCTCGCAGCTCTTCCTCCCGCCCACGTAGCACCAAGCCGGATGATTGGCAGAAGTGTATCGTATCCCGCAGTCAACTGGTGAAGTTGCAGACCCAAGGGTTTCTACCTCCTGCATATCTAGTCCCCGTTCGAGCCAGATTGGCTTCCTTTGACGGCAGGGAGAAAGCAGAGAATTTTCCCAACCCATCCAGGGGGGAGCGAGAATGCCTCGTCCCCTACTTACTGAGGGGTGTCGGATTCCAATCCATCTGTTCCTCCGCAGGCTTCTTGAGTACTACGGCCTCCAGCTGCACAACTTCACACCTACCTCCATCCTACACTTTGCAGGTTATGTCTCTCTTTGTGAAGTATTTCTGGGTTGTGAAGCCCATTTTGAGCTATGGAAGAAGCTATTTTGCCTCGTCCCTCGTAATCAAGAGGGATCAATATTCCAAGTGGGCAGAGCCAAGATATGGCACATCGCCAGGACCGGATACCTATCCGGTACACCGAAGAAGGCATCCGAAGAATAGCCTTCCGAGTGGTTTTATATTAAGGACGTATCCCTTCCTGACCTAATCTGAATGGGTCTTCCTGAGTTTACAAGTGCTCCATTGAAGAAACGCCTCAGCTGGCGTCCCCGGAGCATCAGGGAGGAAGATAGCAGGCAGGTCCTTCAATTAATGAGCAAGATAAGAGTGCTTGCTCAATCCGGATTATCAACAATCGAGGTTATGGCGATATGCATAATGCGGGGGGTTCAGCCACTCTAGTACCGAGGGCGTCCCATGTGGTACTTCAATGGAGAAGACGATGCCACAACTACGGTCGGAAGGGTTCGGACTCCAACACCGCTCTCGTGAAAATAATGTCCGGTTTATATGAAGGGGAAAAAGAGGAGTTCATCCGCATTAAGCCCAGAGATGGATTTTGCATGTACAACCCTCCCAGTTGGGTTAGTTTCCATCCCGATACTCTACTCTATTCATTCCCTATGTCCTTTTTCATAAATATTTAATCCGTCCATTTATAACAGGAATGGCGGAAATAACCAGGGAGATCCACATCCCGGCACCACAACTAGAGGACCATAACCGGGCCCTTGACCCCGGATTTGAAGAGGATCCGGATATATTCGTGGAGCTCGGGGAAGGGGTGTTTTACCAGGCAAGCTGTGATGGCACACAAGTGGCCATCATCGCTGACTATTCCAGCCTCCTCCCTGCATCACATGTAAGTAAACAGGAGACTTATCTTCCGAAAATGATTTACTCTTTCCGCCTTACCCACCGCACAATTCTTATGCTCTAAAGGGAAGACGATATGATTGGCGCACCATGCCGAACCCGAGGCGACTCACCAACAAGGGGCACCCATGTCGGGTAGGCCTTCAAAAAGAAAGGCGAACAGAAACATGGCCGAGCCAGCATCAAAGAGGTATGGCTTTAAACATGCTCTGTGGTTGTCATCTTAAAGTATGACACTATCCATCGTGTCTTAGCAGAAAGAACATCCGTCGGACTATGTCCGGGGATCCTGCCGGTCGTGCCTCTAGTAGCCGGATTCTGGACCCGGTCTCGAGGACGGAGGCTAACACAGAAGTGACACCGGACTGCCCTCATACAGAGGATTCGGATAGAATATCCGCTACAGATTCTGAAGTGGAGAGCGCCATGAATTATCGGCGCCGGCGGGCCGCACTCCGTGACCTTGGTTTTTCAGAAGAGGCTTTCAACACCTTCAACTCGGGTGATGCGCACATCCGAGCTGCTCAAGATGGGCTTGGTAGAGCCACAAACCAGTATTTGAAAGATATACGGGTAAGTAAAATCTGATAATTATGTATATGAGTAGCCCCTAAGACTTGAAACAATTGGTACAACTGATTTAAGGATCATTGTATGAATAGGTTCTCACAGAGAAGAATAACCTGTTGTCTCAAGAGCTGGAGAAGCGACAAACCCAGCTAAGGGCTGCACCTACCGAACTAGAGGAATCCAAGAAGGCCTCAACTGGTAATGTGTCCCTATATTGAGAAAAAAATAATCACATGTACCAGTAGTGTTAACACCGTTGCATATCTGATGACAGAACCTGCAGATAATCCGGGAGCGAATCCAGAAATCCCACGAGAGGATGAACAAAGAGCTCAAAGGCAACTGGAAGGTGGCGAGCATGTACTTACATGGGTCAGGCAGGAGAAAAACAATCTCCAAGATGCTAATACCCGGCTGGGCGAAGAATTGAAAGATGTTCGGGCCCAGCTGACTGAATCCCTGAAGGAAAATAAAAGGCTTCAACGCGGCATTTTTAGTATGTGCTCAAATGAACCTTTATATAGTTCGGCGAACAAACGAACTAATAGAGTTATGTCTGTAGGTATGCTGACTGGCCACCCCGAAGAGGAGATGCCCGGATCCTCAGGCGATCTGCTACAAGAGCTTTCGCAACTGCATGAGAATGTTCAGAAGGCAATGCGGAGTGTGGCCAAGTCCTTGTGGCCATCTGCCTCCCTACCAGGAAGTATGGAGGAGCTTGTACAAATATTCAAGGGAGCGCGGCGGTGGTTCCGACTATGGAAGATATCAGCCTGTCGAGAAGGTGCGAGGGAAGCTTGGGCCATGGTGAAAACACGGTATACCGAGCTCGATCCGAATCTTATGGCCTGGGTCGAACCTTTAGGGTCAGATGGGAAAGAAATTCTATTTAGTCTGGTATATGACCAGGTAGAATTAGCCGCAAAGTATTCCCAACAGGATTGTAGGCTAGAGAAATTGTTGGATGGCATAGAAGAAGAAGCTTTTGAGTCTAAGTGACCATGTACTTCAATGGACATATTTGTCCCTAGCCAGATTGTAAAACATTTGTCATGGCGGACCTTTTCGCTTCGACCTCCGGACCCGACAGTTCGGAGTGTTTCCGAATACCCGCTCAGTAATATAAAACCGGGGTACGCGTGGAAACCATGCATAGGGGTCATAGTTGCTTGAATAGAAAAGTACCCAACGAGATCGCCAATATTATTAGTCTTGGCCTGTACTTCTCTGTTTTGATACCCGCGAGCCTGTTGTTGATAAACTGCGGAACGGGCTTTTGCAATGTCGCGCTCCTCTACCAGGGCATCTAAACTATCCTGCCGATCAAGCTCGGCCTCTCTCTCTTCATACATGTGCACTCGAGGTGAGTCATGAACAATATCGCAGGGCAACACGGCCTCTGCACCGTACACCATGAACAAGGGTGTGTATCCGGTAGTGCGACTCGGCGTGGTCCGCAACCGCCGGAGTACAGAGTCAATCTCCTCATTTTGATCCTCGGGGAGTTCTTGCATATTAAGGTAGGCCAAGAAGGGTTTAGTCCATGGGGCGATGACCGCCATGATGAGATGGGCTGATGGTGTTATTTCGGTGGCAGAGCCCCCGATTATGTCAGTGTGTTCGGGATCTAGGGTTGTGGTCAAAGCCGGACTGGTGTTGCCGGTCTCCCCTTGCCATACCGCGGATGGCTTGAAAAGCCTTTCCAGAAAGATCTTAGGTGGGACGGGGTCGCGCTTGGCATCGATGCTGGCCAGGACATCCGCCGCTTGATTGTTTTCTCGAACCACGTGATGAAATTCAAGCCCCTTGAATCGAGCTGGCATTTTAAGGACGGTGTTACGCTAAGCCGCCATTTTCAGATCCTTGGCATCGAAGTCTCCATTAATTTGAGATATTGTGAGGTTTGAATCCCCACGCACTTCCAGGCACTATATGCCCATGGAGACGGCCATCTGAAGACCATGCAATAGAGCCTCGT
Source organism: Triticum aestivum (assembly GCF_018294505.1). Taxonomy (NCBI): domain Eukaryota; kingdom Viridiplantae; phylum Streptophyta; class Magnoliopsida; order Poales; family Poaceae; genus Triticum; species Triticum aestivum. The sequence continues at coordinate 551,911,581 of NC_057807.1, forward strand.
ATTCGGCTGCATTATTGGAGTCTGTGTATAATATTTCGAGTACGTATTGGACTGTATCCCCAGTGGGGGATGTTAGGACAACACCTGCTCACAGACGTGCCAGCATTTTAGAGCCATCAAAGTGCATGATCCAATTGGAGTATGAGTCGTACTCTTTAGGGAGCTCAGCCTCTGTCCATTCGGCAACGAAGTCTGCCAGTACTTGGGATTTAATGGCTCACCGTGGTTTATATGTGATGTCAAATGGGAGGAGCTCAATGGCCCACTTAGCAATCCGGCCCGTAGCGTCGCGATTGTTTATTATGTCATTGAGTGGTACTTTGGAGGCCATCATGATTGAACACTCTTGAAAGTAGTGTCGTAGTTTCCGGGATGCCTTGAAGACCGTGTATGCTATTTTTTTTATCATGAGGGTACCGAGATTTTCATGGTGTGAGGACAATGGATACCTAGTATACCGGCTTTTGAGGCGGGTATTTGTGTCCGTCCTCCTCGCGCTCGACGACGAGCACCGCACTCACAACTTGGTGTGTTGTAGCTATGTATAATAACATGGGTTCGCCGACGTTCGGCTCGGCCAAGATTGGGTTGCTTGCTAAAAGAGCCTTTATTTCTTCTAGTCCGGTCGTCGCCGCGTCCGTCCACTCGAAGTGTTCGGTTCGTCAAAGAAGGTGATAGAGTGGCAATGCCTTTTCTCCCAATCTGGAGATAAAGTGACTTAAAGCTGCCACGCATCCAGTTAGTTTTTGGATTTGTTTAAGATCTGTTGGGGTAGCCAACTATGACAAACTCGGATTTTAGCTGGGTTTCCTTCAATTCCTCTATTGGAAACGATGAAACCTAGCAGCTTTCCGGCAGGAACGCCGAAAACACATTTTTCCGGATTGAGCTTAATGTCATATGTTTGGAAGATATTGAATGTGAGCCTCAGATCGTCTATTAAAGATTCGACATGTCTGGTCTTGATGACCACATCGTGCACATATGCTTCAACTGATTTGCTGATTTGTTTCTCTAGGCATGTTTGAATCATGCGTTGGTAGGTGGCACCAGCGTTTTTGAGCCCGAAAGGCATAGTGTTAAAGCAGAAAGGCCTGTATGGGGTAATAAATGCCGTTGCAGCTTGATTGGACTCCGTCATCTTGATTTGATGGTATCCGGAGTACGCGTCGAGGAAACACAATGAGTCTTTTCCGGCGGTAGCATCGATAATCTGATCAATGCGGGGGAGAGGGAAGGGATCCTTAGGGTAAGCCTTGTTGAGGTCTTTGAAATCGACACATAGGCGCCATGATTTATCCTTCTTTGGTACCATCCCCAGGTTTTCTAGCCAATCTGGGTGTTTTATCTCTCTGATGAATCTGGCTTCAAGTAACTTGGCTAGCTCCTCTCCCGTAGCTTGTCGCTTGGGTTCTGAAAAGCGCCGTAGTGTTTTCTTGATCGGCTTATATCCCTTCTGTATGTTGAGGCTATGTTTGGACAGCCCGCGCGGGATTCCTGGCATATCAGAAGGGTGACAGGCGAAGATATCCCAGTTCTCACGTAGAAACGCCCGCAGTGCAGCATCGATTGTGGGGTCTAGCTGTGCCCCGATGGATGTTGTCTTTGTGGAGTCCGTTGGGTGGACTTGAAATTTGACTATTTCGTCCGCTGGTTTAAAGGAGGTGGACTTGGATCGCTTATCGAGTATCACGTCGTCCCTATCCACTATGGAGCGTAATGCAGTTAATTCTTCGGCCACGAGGGCTTCGGACAATACCTCGAGGGCCAAGGCAGCGGTTTTGTTTTTGGTGCGGAGTGCTATGTCCGGATCAATGGCAAGAGTGATAATTCCATTGGGCCCAGGCATCCTGAGCTTCATGTACCCATAATGGGGTATGGCCTGGAAGCTCGCAAATGCGTCCCGCCCTAGCAAGGCGTGATATCCACTATTGAAAGGGGCCACTTGAAAGGTTATCTCTACGGACCGATAATTCTCCGGCGTGCCGAATACCACATCAAGTGTGATTTTCCCCGCACATCGTGCCTCCCGGCTGGGAATAATTCCTCGAAAGTTTCCTCATAAATGAGGTTTAGTCCGCTGCCGCCGTCCATGAGCACTTTGGTAAGCCGGAAGCCGTCCACGATTGGACTGAGGACCAAAGTGGCTAGTGCCCGGACTGTTCTGAATTGGGGTTCGTCACTGGCATTGTAAGTTATGGCCGTGTCATTCCAGGGGTTTATTGCTTCCACTTGGCAGACTTCGGCAAGGCCGAGGAGTGTTTCTTGCGCCTGTTATTTGAGGCTAAAGTCTCAAAGACTGTCAATACTTTAGTATTCTTGTTTTTCGTCGGATGTTGCAAAGTAGTGTTTTTGATGAGGAGATCCTCACCGCTCTTGGCCACCTGCCGAAGTATCCAGCATGCTCTAAGGTTGTGTGTTGGTACGGTATTCGGTGTGGTGTGTATTTTGCATGGCCTATCGAGCCATCCCTCCAAAACGGTTCCGCGCCCTGTAGTGGGCTTCTATTTCTTCGTGATTGGCTCGGGCGACCTACGAGGGTACACCCTTTTTGTTCAGACGAGGGTTTAGTGAGAGCCAGTGGATCCCAAAAGGCTGCCTAAGTTTCCAGGCACTTTGCATTTCACAGTACTTCTGTACTATGGTCGCCAAGTCAACGAAGTGTGATACATGACGGTGATTTACAGCGTTAAGGATTCCCTTTTCCGTGCAATTTTTGCAAAATACTGAGATTGCGTCTTCATCGCGACAGTCCTTGACCTTGTTCTTGGGAAAGATCGCTTGTATCTGGGTGGGTGGGCGGATTTAAGTCCGAACCCTGACCCGATCTGGGACCCAAAGCTTGAGGAGCTTCCGAGCTTAATAATTCAGGTTTCAGGATGTGGACCAATTTTTCCGGCCCACGGTCCGATTCTAAGTTTGGAGTTCGGGGCATGTCTTCCCGCGAGCAGGTATCCGGCTCAGCGAGCTCAGAAATCCGGACATAGTTCTTCCTCAATACAGGGGAAGAGTTGTTGCATTGCTCCTCCACCACCGCTATCTGATGGGTGATCGGCGGAGATTTAATCTCTCCCTGATCGATTTTAAGCCCAATCTGTTCGTAGTTCGTAGCAACTCCCAAGGCGGCGATGCGATCCAGGAGCTCGTTTAAGGACAATAACTCAGTCGGATCAATCTGCTCGGCATATTCCGAGCTGACGTGGAGGCGATTTTCGATGACCCGAGAAGTCATCGTCGGCCCGACGGCCGAATGGGCGGTCATGACGAAGCCGCCCAACCGGAGGGTTTGGCTGAGGACAGGGCTCCCCCGGAGGTGATGTTGTCCTTGATAACAAGGCGAGCCATCAAACCTACCTTCGACGTGACAGTGGAACTCTCAATGAAAGCACCAATCTCGGTGTCAAAACCGGCGGATCTCGGGTAGGGGGTCCCGAACTGTGCGTCTAAGGCTAATGGTAACAGGAGGCGGGGTACACGATGTTTACCCAAGTTCAGGCCCTCTCTATGGAGGTAATACCCTACTTCCTGCTTGATTGATCTTGATGATATGAGTATTACAAGAGTTGATCTACCACGGATCGTAATGGCTAACCCTAGAAGCTAGCCTATGATTATGATTGTTGTTGTCCTACGGACTAAACCCTCCGGTTTGTATAGACACCGGAGGGGGCTAGAGTTACACAAGGTCGGTTACAGAGAAGGGAATCTACATATCCGAATCGCCATGCTTGCCTTCCACGCAAAGGAGAGTCCCACCCGAACACGAGACGAAGTCTTCTATCTTGTATCTTCATAGCCTAACACTCCGGCCCATGTATATATTCCGGCTGTCCAAGGACCCCTTAATCTAGGACTCCCTCAAATCCATCTAGCTATGGACCCATAGGTCCTTGGTAAACTACTCACACATCATCGGAAGGGCAGCAAGGTTGATGTAGAGGCCCTCCATGATCGAATCCCCCCGGTAGAGTACCGGAAAAGGCCCCAAGATGTGATCTCACGAGAACAGAAGCTTGCGGCGTAGAAAAAGAACTTTTGGTGTGCCCTCTGGTCTTTGAGGAATATTTGGGTTTTTATAGAAGAAGAATTAGGGTTAAAGGAGCCACATGGAGCTCACAAGCCTAGGGGCGCACCCCCCTGAGGTGCGCCCCCTCAGGTTATCACCAATCTATTGTCCTTCTGACCTCCTCCCGAAGCTTCCAACGTGTCTTGTGGTCCAAGATAAATCCTCAAAAAGTTTCATTGCATTTGGAGTCCATTTGATATTGATTTTCTGTAAAGGCAAAAGCAAGGAAAAACGCAACTGGCACTGGCCACTAGGTTATTAGGTTAGTCCCAAGAAATGATATAAAATAGCATAATAATGCATATAAAACATCCAAGATGAATTGGAGTCGTATCAGCCGTCCCAACAAGGAATATTTTTTGTCCCCTAATAATCTATAAAGGGAAATAATGTGTCCCCCTAACTGATACCTTTATTCAAATAAGAAAAAATATATTCCATATATTAAGAAAAAACATTTAACTCAAGTTTCAGAATTTTTTTAACTATATCTTTCAAACTATGCGTCGGAAATAAGATACATTTTCACTACTGGAATCCTTGCGACGTACCCTTCAAAACTAGATCCCTCATGGGTATGTTTTGACGAACTTTTTTGTGTGAAATTTAGTCCCGTTTGGTGCAACTACCTAGCTATCAATGTGGAACTACGTGATAGTCGATGTGCAACTTTTTCCTTACCCGTGAACGTGCAGTTTTTACTTATGGCATCTCCAACCCAAATTACCCCCTATCAGTGAGATGTGCAACTTTGTCTGCTGACTTTGCCAACTGCCTAATAGTTAATGTGCAACTTTTCTCGTGCCCGTAGATGTCAGTTTTCATTGTTTCCTTCCTCCACCAACTCCTTAGTAGTGGATGTGCAACTTTAGATGCTGCACCAGCGAACTACTTTATTGTCGGTATACAACTTCGTCTCGTACCCCATGGATATATAGTTTTCACTGCTAGCACCCCATCCGAACTTAAGAGGGGCCTATAGACAACTGATAACACACATGTATAGAGGATCAATTGTAGCCTCTTTCAATAAGTAAGAGTGTCGATCCGACCGAGTAGCTAAAGGTAGAATTAAAATTTCCTTCAAGTTCTATCGACCACCAATAAAACTCTACGCACACTTAATGTTTGCTTTAGTTAGAACAAGAATAAAGATACTTTGTAGGGATAAAACTAGAACTAATTTACAAGAATAAAACTAGGAGTATTTTGCTAGATAATAAAAGTTAGTTTGTTTTAGTAGAGAGCTTTTTGTAACACAAGAGAAAGATTGTCCATAGGCAATTGAATACAACATGATATATACTTATCATACACAATGAGGGAGAGGCATATGCTAACACACTTTCCATACTTGGATCATATGCACTTATGATTGGAACTCTAGCAAGCATACGCAACTACCACTACGAGAATCTTGTTAATCCATCACAGATACAATCTGTTATGAAACAATGCAACACTGTCAAGGAGGGTGGTCCATGACAGATTTGGAATCCATCATGTATATCGCATCATAATTTTACAACTTTACCACCACTACGAATGCTGACTTTCACCAATCAATCCCTAGGCCCGCCCAGGCCTAGTCCTCTGTGGCAGACTAGTCCGCCGTGGATTGAGATGACATTGTACCAATATGAGCCTGATGTGGCATCTATGTGGCACCAGTGTGGATGTGATGGCGCCTCCACATTTTTTATTGTGGTAGTTTAGATCATTTATTTTAGTCTAGCCATGATTTCCATCCAACTAGTTACATCACGACCCATTACACATAATCAAACAAGCTTTCACAACACAATTAATTTCCATTTGACGGGCCCATAATTTGAAGCATTTCACAAATTTCTATTCAATTATTTCACTGAGAAAAGTCCTTTTAAAATGTGGCCAATAATACATCCAACATCAGTTCACATGCCCTCAATAATAATTACACCAGATTACATAACCAATTTACAAGATTGTATAGACCCTCTAAATCATCAACTTCACCTCTACACCTCAAACTTCCTTTATGGCTCTGACCACCAAGTAAACTTGTAACAAACAATATGCTTCTGTTACAAAATGGCATGTTGGTTACAACAACAACAATAGTAGTTATTATCATCTGAACCATCATTTTTATTTCACATGATTTGAACCTCACTCATGAGGCCTATATACTTAAGAGTTATGCCAGGATTGCTTGTCTTTCATTAATCAACAATATTGTTTCATTGTAGCAACACAACATTGATAACTAGTCATGACTGACCTAGTTCCAAATAGTTCAAATCATCTTGAAGGGCATAGGATCTTACCCATGAAAAAGGGCTGAGGAGCTCCACCTTGCTGTGCAACTGTGCGCACCTTAAAAAAATTATCATCTCAAATATCAAAGGGGTGTTGACAATAATAAATGGATAAGGGAACGAGATAAATTATTGTTTCTGGAAAACTACCTGCAACAAAACTGTACTTCTTTTTACCACGACGCACACTTTTTTTCTAAGCCATCATCAGGAACTAATTTTGTGTCATTTTTCTTATGTAAACATATACACCTATCTACGTGTGAGAATAGACCTAATAGGTATACTATAGTATCAAGAATAACAAACTGGGCTCTTTTTTATGAAAATTTATTTTACAATGAATCGAATGAAACTAATTTCATGGTGTAGATGTTGATATAGCTTATTATAAAACTTGGTCAAATTCAATTATTTTGGAATTTAGGAAGCAAATTATAAATAATACCAATTAATGCTAGAGAAAACAAGAACAAATGAAATGTTCAAGGTGGAGACACTTTGATGTCTACTAAGCAATGTTCTTCTTGTAGACTTGTGTTGGGCCTCCAAGCGCAGAGTTTTGTAGGAAAGTAGCAAATTTCCCTCAAGTGGATGACCTAAGGTTTATCAATCCGTGGAAGGCGTAGGATGAAGATGGTGTCTCTCAACCCTGCAACCAAATAACAAAGAGTCTCTTGTGTCCCCAACACACCCAATACAATGGTAAATTGTATAGGTGCACTAGTTCGGCGAAGAGATGGTGATACAAGCGTAATATGGATAGTAGAAAAAGGTTTTTGTAATTTGAAACTATAAAAATAGCAAGGTAGCAAGTAACAAAAGTGAGCGACAATGGTATGCAATCTTGGAAACAAGGCCTAGGGTTCATACTTTCATTAGTGCAGGTTCTCTCAATAATGATAACATAAGTAGATCATATGACAATCCCTCAATGTGCAACAAAAGGCTCACCAAAGTTCCTATCACAGAGAACATAAGATGAAATTGCTTGTATGGTACGAAACCACCTCAAAGTTATTCTTTCCAATCAATCAATTGAGCTATTCCTATAAGTGTCACAAACATCCCTAGAGTTCGTAGTAAAATAACACCATATGACACACATCAATCAAACCTAATGTCACCTGGATACTCCAATGTCACCACAAGCATCCGTGGGTCAATTATACGATATGCATCACACAATTTCAGATTCATAATATTCAATCCAACACAAAGAGATTCAAGAGCATCCTGATATTTCTACCGGAGAAAGGAATATGAAAACATGCATCAACCCCTATGCATAGATTACCCCAATGTCACCACGGGAACCCAAAAGTTGATAACTAAAACATACATCAAGTGGATCAACAAAACATCCCATTGTTACCATGGATATCCCATCGCAAGACATATACCAAGTGCTCACACATCCAACAATTCAATCCGACATAACAAAACCTCAAAGGAAAAGACTCAATTCATCACAAGAAGGTAGAGGGGGAGAAACACCATATGATCCAACTATAGTAACAAAGCTCATGGTAAATCAAGGTCGTGCCAAATCAAGAACATGAGAGAGAGAGAGAGAGAGATCAAACACATAGCTACTGGTACATACCCTCTGACCAGAGGGTGAACTACTCCCTCCACGTCATGGAGAGTGCTGGGATGATGAAGATGTCCATTGGTGATGGTTTCCCCCTCCAGTAGGGTGCCGGAATGGGCTCCCGAGTGTTTTTTTTGTTGCGAGGCTTGCGGCGGCGGAACTCCTGATGTAGGTTTCTTTCTGGGGTTTTCTCTATCTATGGGAGTTTTTGGCGTCGGGGACAAGTTAGGAGGGTCCACGAGGGCGACGACAAGGTAGGGGGGCGTGCCCTAGGGGGGCGCCCTCCACCCTTGTGGATACCCCATGGCTCCTCTGGTCCATCTCCGATACTCCGTGGGCTTCTTCTGGACCATAAAAAATCATCATAAAGTTTCAGCTCGTTTGGACTCCATTTGATATTCCTTTTCTGTAAAATTCAAAAACAAGGAAAAAAACAGAAATTGACACTGGGCTTTAGGTTAATAGGTTAGTCCCAAAAATAATATAAAATAGCATATTAATGCATATAAAACATCCAAAATAGATAATATAATAGCATGGAACAATCAAAAATTGTAGATACATTGGAGATGTATCACACTTTCAAAGTTACACTGCACTTAACATGACTTAATAAACTAGAACCACTAACTCTCAATTTTGATAACAGATCTTGCATTAAACAAATGCAAATTTTGATTATTGTATTTATAATTGGTAGAGGAAATCAAACCTAGAACTTATATACTAGGCTATGGCAATCTGATCTCTACTAGTAATGCAATAAATAAAAACCAAGATGGAGGTAATGATGAATAGAAGATCTATACAGCTAACCGTGGCTCGCATAACATTTCAGGGAAGTATATCTAAACTTTTATAAAGTAGTTATGACTGAATGTGTGTTGCAGTGTGAGCATGCAGTAGTGACTGCCGTTGTTGATGAAGGTCCTAAATAATTGACACACCAAGTTCTTCTGTCTCTGGCATAGTTCTTCAGCTATCTTTAATTATAGTAGTGGACTGATTTAGTCGTTCAATTGTAATCAACAAGTGAATACCTGAGCCAGGAACAAACATAATAATACTACATTAATATATACACTTTACATCAGTAGAGAAATATGTCAGACAAGAACACTGATTCCACAATACAGAAAGACAAAACTCCTAGTGTCGAATGCAAAGCGACATCCAGTAATTCATAAAGTGGATAACTCCCTTCTCCTGATATATCAAGAAGCCTCCTGGAAGTGATTGAACCGGTACTACACTCCCTTTTATTACGCACTAAGAAGAGGTTCAGTTCTCCATCTCTTTTGGTTATGGAAAGATACAAAAATGCACAACAGATACAATTTTGCACATTCCCTTGTATTAGGTGGTAAGAACAGGTTTAATTCACCATCCCTTTTTGGTTCTGGAAACATACAAAAATGCACAGCAAATACAATTTTGCACTGTGGAGTTTACTTTCACATAATACAGATAAAAATGTATTGTCAATTAAAACTACAGCTACTAGATTGCAACAGTCATTTTAATCGAACCAGGAAATCATCAAACAGTTTACTGACTATGAGCCTATTTTGCTACTAGACTATAAGTTATGTACCAGAGGGTATGTTTGGAAATATTACATGATCAATTCCTGAGAGGCAAGATACAAAGTTAAGCTGAATCAAGTAGAGGAGGTAGGCAGAGGTTGCAGTACTCATCGGAGAGGTTTGTAAGCAATGCAGAGGTCGCACTGCAGGCCAGACACTCTCGTTGTGTGACAGAGGAGGTTGCCACCGGATGAACTGCTGCGCCGGAGACGCGGAAGAGGGTCGTTAGTGTTACCACCATCCAACCCAACGCACGCTAGTGACTAAGTAGGGGGTACCATCTAGGAGGAGGAGAGGGCGCGAGGGGGTGCGATGCACGATGGAGTGGTGCCACTAGAGACACATAGGTGATGGACGCGACGCCGCAGCTGAAACCCTAGCCATGGGCTAGGGGTTGAATGCAAGAGCAGGAGGGCTGGAGTGGTGGATCTAGCTAGACTGGAGGGAGGGGTGGGGTGGGGTCAGAGATAAGCTCGTGAGCATGTTGCACGGTCGCGGACGTCGCTGGAATCGGCAGACTTTGTTGGTAGTGTGATGATTCGCAGGAGAGAGAGAGAGAGAGAGAGAGAGAGAGAGAGAGAGAGATGGGTCACGAGAGAGACGGATTGGTGGGGGCTATGATGGATCTAGCAGCTGCCGGAGTAGCAACATGAGAGGAGGGGAAGGGTCGGCTATGAGCTATGGGAGGAGGGAGGCGAAGTGGTGGTGGGTGGCGGCGATGTGTGTGAGAAGATGGGTAATCAGGAGGGGGCTACGAAGAAGAAAGAGACAGAGAGAGGAGGGGGCCGAGGAAGAGGGACTTAGGGTTGGGACCTCATACAGGAATGGTTAGGCGGGCTTGCAAGGCTTTACCAGGTCATTCATGATAGTTTCGAAAACGCCATCCGAAATTCGTGATGGATCAATAGGTTTCTTGTAGTGACTAAATATCATTAAGGTAAAACCCAACCATAGCATTAAGTAACAAGTCCTCTTTACTCCCATACGCAACAACCCCTTACTCGGGTTTAAGCTTTTGTCACTCTCGCAACCCATTATCACTACTGGAATCACGATCTTTGCTGTCAGCCAGCTCTTTGTCGTCAACTGGCTGACGGGAAAGAATGTCTTTGCCATCAGCTTGAAGAAAACTGACGGCAAAGATCATGTTTGCCATTGGCCAGCTCATTGCCGTCAGCCATCAGAAGAAATAGATGCTTTGCCGTCAGCTAGCAGACGACAAAGAGTGAGGGTGACCCACAAGCGAGGACCACCTATCGTACACTTTCTTTGCCGTGTGCTAGCGGACGGCAAAGCTTCGTTGCCGTCTGCTAGCAGACGGCAAAGAAAGTGGCCAAACTAACATCTGTTTGCTAGGCTCTTTGTCGTGTGCTAGTAGACTGCAAAGAACCGAGCCCTAACAAAATGCCAACGACGCCCGTTGACCCATCTCTCTGTCCTCTCTCTCTCTCTCTCTCTCTCTCTCTCTCTCTCTCTCTCTCTCTCTTTGTCCCATGACCGAG
>NC_057807.1:551923208-551926322 GCF_018294505.1 Triticum aestivum
TCCGGCACCGCGGCCGCCTCGCCGCTTGGGTGCCCCCTCCTCCACCCAGCCGCCCCGGCGCCCCTCTCTGCCACCACCGCGGTCGCCCTGCCGCTCTGGCGCGCACTCCTCCACCCAGCCGCCCCGGCGCCCTCTCCTCCACCCACGCGGCCGCCCCGCCACTCCAGCGCCCCCCTTCTCCGATGAGGAACAATGGGTTTACTTTAGGTTTTTGTTTTTGTTTTTGTTTTTTAAGTTTAGTTTGGGTTTACTTTAGGTTTGGTTTAGTTTAGGTTTACTTGTTGTCTTTGTTGATCTGCTGCTCTGTTTAGTACTAGCCAAGAAATTGGATTGGCAAATGAAAGCCAAAAACATCATAAGTATACCAGGGATGTTGAGGCATGCAATTTTAACTAGTTGAACTACTAATGCATAAATGAAGTGTGCTGGTGTTGTCACTAACAAACTGCAGTAAGTGTAGCTTATTTTTGTTCATCTTGCCCTTATTTGTAGCTTTCTATCTATTGAACTAGCTCGGTAATTGCCACTACTCTATTGGTTCTTTAGTTGCAACAACTGAATCTGTGCTTCTTCTCTTTTGGGAAACTGACATATCAAAAGTAGTGATCCATTTCAGCTATGATTACTAGTCTCTACCATGCGATTGTGCTTTTTGATAATGCTAGTTTTTAGACTGATGATGCACTGACAGTAAGTTATGCTTATTCGTTAGGTCCTGTTGAATGTTCGAGTTGGGTTTAACTGAGATTTACTGCTGAGATGATCAATAAGATAGTAAGGCATAATAAAACAACCCAGTGTCCACTTGTTGTTTTAGGAGTAGTAACTAGTAATGAGTCAATTGGGCAGCTTTGATTGTAAGAACATAATTACGGGTGCTGCAGATTTTGGCAAACTGAGATCTAAGAATGCTACTGTTTTGCACTCTTCTGAACTGAACTCTGCCATGTTTGACAATAGCTTCTGAACTGAACTAGACTGCCGGCCGTCACTAGTGCAGAACCGGGCTTTAGTGCCGGTTCGTGACGGCCTTTAGTGCCGGTTGGCGAACCGGCACTAAAGAGTGGGGACTAAAGGTCCCCGGCCTTTAGTACCGGTTCGTCATGAACCGGCGCTAAAGTGCCACCACGTGGCACGAGCCAGGCCCGTTTGCGTGGAGAGCATTAGTACCGATTGGTAACACCAACCGGTACTAAATGTTTGGGTGTTTTTTTTAAATTTCTTTAATTTTGTGTTTTCAATTTAGTGATTGTTTTACATTATAATGAGTTGTTAAATCATTAGGTGAAAGTACCACAGATTAGTTTCGACTGGATGCATTATTGGATATCTCTCTATATATATATAGCTAGCTAGCTAGAGTATATTCCACATCCATATTATACTTGATCAACTATATAATATATACGGATATGGCATATACTTGATCACTTAGCTAGGTAGGATTCATCCAACTGAAACTAATCTGAGGTTTCTTTCATTAAATGATATAATAATTAACTAGCTATCTAATCACCACCATCACTACTAGCTTAAAGAAGAAACATTCACTTGTATACTAGAAGCAAAAATATTATCGATCGAGTTCAACATGATTGTCATGATATTATAAGCGTTCATATATATATAACACCACAAAAGAAAATCACATAAGTTCAGAACGAAGAACACGGACATGAAAGGACAAGTACTAATTAAGAGCGGCATGAAGAACTAGCTAAATCACTCCTGCTAGCTACTCTCTCTCTGGTAAAATAGCATAGAACATGTATAGCTCTCCTGATTGATCATACTGGAGCATGCCGATGAACCTGTCTCCTAATCGTGGGCTGCGCTTCTCATTGCTGCCCCCTAGTACTTCTCTGTGATCATTAACAATTTTCCTCCAATCTTTCACTATTAAGCATTCATCGCTTCTAGAAATCCTGAATGCATTCATGTGCAATGCAGGATATCTTGGCCGTAAGCTAACAATTGACATCTGACCTTTAGTCTCGATCCCCTGAGGCACAACTATCATTGGGAGTCCCTGTTGAAGAACATTGTATAGTACTTAATTAATATACTTAGCAATGAAAGTTTAGCAAAAAAACTATGTATGCAAAATATGCACTGAGGACAAATAGTAAATATCTTACCATCATTCCTAAATAGATGTGACCGTAGTTCAATACCATCACTATTGGTCGCACGTTTTGAGTACTAACATTTCTAAGTGCAGGAAGAAAATTTGTCTTGACAGTATGAAGATCCTCAAGCCATGAAACATAATGACTTATCTCCTCGCAGTTTAGTTCAGCTCCGGGACAGTAGTAGGTCCTGTCTACCAAGCGTCGGACATGTTTGGTTGAATGGAGATAACCTATCAATAGAAATTAGTTGTCAGTTATTTTTGAATAAGCAATATCAAAGACAAAAATATAGTTGAGAAGAATTCACATAATGGTAGAACTGGAGGCGTCTGCACATCGACCCATATGTCTCTATTACCTTCAATATCATCTTCCGGACGAATATCAAAGGTGATAACCATACCAGGCTCAAATGCATAAGCCTTGCATAGTGCTTGCCAAGTTTTGCATTCAAAATATGTGTATGTGTGTGTATTGTATACTTTGACATTGAAAGTATAACCATCATGCTCAGTTTTCAGGTAAGCTCTCTTTACTTCCATAGTTTCCATATCTTTGAAACCTATCTTATCCAAGACAAAAATTCTTGCATGGCACGGGATGCGCTAGTAGAATAGTGAAAATTAAAAATTATAAGTCAGGCAAATGAAGCATATATAAGTCATGCTTAATTACGAAAACAGACTTTTTCGTTGTGACTTACTGTATCGAATTCGAAAGTCTCATCCAGCTTGATGCTGAATCGCCTACCATCAACAAGGAAATTTCTGTCGCACTGGCCGCGCTGGTCTTCACAGTAATCGCACATAATGAAATTTTTTCCATCGTCAGACGACATTTCCTATGTTCATATTAGGCGAAACATTAATCACTTACTAATTCAATTAATTCAACTACTTCTAGTAATTCAACTAAGCATTTACTAAAATAAACTAGTTATATTAATTCAATTAGTTTAAAGCATTTACTAAAAATAAACTAG
>NC_057807.1:551927147-551927872 GCF_018294505.1 Triticum aestivum
GACGAGACGGGCGCGGCGACGACGACGGGCGGCGGGGACGGCGACGACGATGGGCGGCGGGGGCGCGCGGCGACGACGATGATGGGCGGCGGGGGCGGCGAGGGCGACGGCACGGCGGCGCGGCGGCGTCGTCGAGATCGAGACTCTCGCGCGCGCGAGAAGTGGAACGACTGGCGACGATAACTGAATTTTCGTAAGTGCCATATATATAGGATGGGCCTTTAGTACTGGTTGGTGGCTCCAACCGGTACTAAAGGCCAATTTTGGCCAGCCCAAGAGGCGGGAAACGTGGGCCTTTAGTACCTGTTGGTGGCTCCAACCGGTACTAAAGGGCAACACATTAGTGCCGGTTGGAGGCTCCAACAGGTACTAATGCCTGTGCGATGCCACCCCGCAGTGCGCTACGTTTAGTCCCACCTCGCCGAGCGAAGGGCAGCCGCACTGGTTTATAAACCCAGCCGTGGCTGCCCTTTCAAACTCATCTATATAGCAGGCTTCTGGGCCTAATTAATTAGGGCGCGCTGCCCTGTGAGCCTGCTGGCCCTACTGGGCATGTATTTGCACACCCAAGGTCTGGCAGGCCCACTCGACAGCGCCCCAACATGTTTTTTATAAATTATTTTCTTTTCTGCATTATTTATTTTTCAGTAATTTTTTTATATAGTTATTCTTTTTCTGCTTTATTTTTTTCTTCTATTTATTTCTGAATAGTATTTATTTTCTTC